>NC_079445.1:25812309-25980413 GCF_903798145.1 Danio aesculapii
CACTAGACCAAATGCTTATACTTTACATTTATAGCAAAGGAATGTGTGCATGTTTGTTCAGCCCAAGCCACTCACTCCCGAGAAGTGCATCTAATGTGGAGGGCAGAAGTGTTCCAGCCACACCACTGTTGTCCCGCACTGCACCTATCAGCGTCCATGTGAGGTAATGACCTGATGAGATGCCAGTTATGAGCATATTAATCTGCAACACAGATTTGTTACAAAGGCAGAAATACACATAAATATCTAGGGGTCATGACAACATGTTGACATTTCAACCTAACACCCAGGCTGTCTATAAAAAAGTTCAACAAAGACTTCTGAGGAAACTTAGATCGTTTCGAGTTCGTACCTCTATGATGACACTGTTTTATAAACAATTTATTAAATCTGTTTTATCTTTCTGCATTGTAGCTTGGTACGTTAATCTGAGTTTGTCAAATAAGAACAGGTTGAGTAGCCTGGTGAAGGTGGCAGGCAAGATCATCGGTTTTAACCAAACTGGTCGAATGGTAATTATGTTTTAAAGAGAGCACAGGGTATCTTATGCACTTCAGATCACCCATTGTACTGTGTATCAGCTGCTGCCATCAGAATATTGCTTTAGAGTTCCTATTTGCAGGACAAACAGAATTAGAAATAATTTTATAATGGTAGCCATTAGGTCATTAAATGAGTCCAGCAGGTAGGGAAATGCATCTAAAAAATGATGTATGTTGTGTGGTAATATTTTGTCAATGTGTACATTGAACTTCGCCTGTGTTACGGCACCTTGCTGCAATTTTAGTTTCACTAAATTGTATAATATATTTGAGTCTCAGTCTGATATTATAATAAACTAGCATCATTCAAAGGTTTGCGGTAAAGATTTAAAAAAAGTTTTTGAAACTTCTAAACTCATTAAGGTTGCATTTATTTGATCAAAAACAGTAATAATGTGCAATGTTATTTTTTAAATTAACTAGAAGTTTTTAATATATTGAAACATTTGATTTATTTTTGTTGTAGCAAAAAAAAGTATTTTCTTTGCTGTAGTGTCATTCTGATCATTCTGAACATGCTGATTTTGTGCTCAAAACTGCATAAATATTATTTAAGGAAGTTGTGCTGCTTAATGATTTTTTTTGTCTAAACATATTTTTTTTCAGCATTATTTGAGGACTAGAAAAAAGAGTTTAAAAAGAACTGTTACGCCCCGTGTGGCTCAGGGGATGAAAAGGGCTAAACATAATTATGACACCCCAAACCCAATTTAAAAATATCCTTTTAGATTCCCCTAAGACATTAGCTGCTATGGATCGACATGGATAACGGACGTGGCAAAAAGTGATTAGCTTTATTTAAAAAAAAAAATAAAAATTGTAAAGTATATTTACAAATGTGTACAATAAGTGCAAAATAAGCAAATAAACCAATTGAGACAAACCTGATAGAGGGAAGGAAAATAAGTGGTGTCAAATTAATTAAAATAACTAATTTAACACCCGCAAACTAAACCCTCCCCACCTCTAAAATAACTAAAGAGACATCTAGAGATTGGGAAAAAAACATCTTTGGCATCACACACCCCTAACTAAACTGCACTCACTGGAGAAAGCATACAAAGAGTAGCACCCGCTTCTAACCTAAAAGATTAACAGAGAGTCAGCTACGTGTATGTAAAGTCACGTGATGTACTTTACTTTCACTTGCCTTTAAGTAGATTTAAGCAGATTTAGTTTAGTCATTCAGAATAGATGCATAATGAAACGAACAATAGAACAGAAAATACACAAGTGTCACACAGAAAGACAGAGCAATGATGACAGACAAATGCTTTCCCCAGTCTGATCCAAGTCGTCACTGGAGCGCTTTAATGACCCCTATCCTCTTCTGATTGGTCCACTTATAAAACTCCACGAGCCAATTGGAACACCTAGAATTTAGAAGGACAGCAGACAGCAAATAAAATGGAAAGGGGAGGAGGGAACAACAGAGAACATTTATTTGAAATGGACTTTTGTAACATTGTAAATATTTGTTATCAACTTAATGCATCTTTATTAAATTAAATTGTATAAAACACTTATTGACCCAGACTTTTGAACATTAGAAATGTATATTATAGTAAGTTCTTTAATATATTCTTTTCTTACTCAAACTTTTTAAACATATTTAAAATCTCCGCTATAGTTTATTTTTGAATCAAATCTGATTTATTTGATGCATTGTAGCTGAAAGATTTATAACAAACAATCTAATCTAAAAACACACTAACCCAACTCTTTGAATATACTTCACAAAAATGTTCAGGATAAATAATAAAACAATAGTTATTTACTACTTTTCAGTACAGAATAATCTCTTTCTTGCTTTGTCTGCAGTTTTTTCGCACATAGGCAAGGAAAGCCAAGGCACATTTATTTCTATAGCACAGTTCATACACAATGGAAATTCAAAGTGTTTCACTTAAAAAAAAGAATAAAAGAAACAAGAAAATAAAAATGATTAAAAGAATGAAAAATTATTACAAACTTTGTCTTCACTAGATTGGCTTTACTGCAATGGATAATGCAGTGCCAAAATAAAGTATTTCTCCAGACAGCATCACTTTAATATCTCTCTATATGTTCAGGAGTGCAGTTTCAGGCGCCTTCCTTCAGCTCAGTAGATTAACGCTGTAGATCCACTTTAGATCCAGATATGCATTAAAAAAAATCTCATTACCTCTTATAACTTCTGACTGTCTGATCTTCTTCTCTTACTAGGCCGGAGGTGTCTGGTGGCATTGCACTAAAGCAGTGGTGCGGAAGTCCGGATGTTCCACAGTTTGTCCCATTGGCATCTCTGGAGGGTTCTTCATCAGATCGTCGCAGCTGCCCGTACAGCTCTCGAGCACGTCGTAGCAACAGCTCAGAGGCGCTACTTGATCGCTCAAGCCTTCCTGAACCCGCACCTCCCCGAAATGGCATGCCGAACCGAGCTGGACCATACAAGAGCTCCGAGTCCCTCACTGATGGCAAGCTCCGTCAGATATACCAAGGCAGCCCAGAGAGGCATATGATGGGATTTAAAGACCAGGGTCGCATGCGCTCCTCTCTTGGAGGACAAAGCAGTGGCACGGGTTACAACGAGATTTTATTGGACTACATTTGGGGTAAACAGCAAAAGAGGCCTGTCCAGATTCCGCAGAGCCAGTCAGCAGGACGAGTCTGGCCGGACTTCTCCACTCCTCCTTCGGGTACTCCTCCACATTATAATGGTTTTTCCCATTCGCAGTTACATCTGGCTGCCGCTCCCTCTTCCTACAGCCCAATGCTGTTGCGGGGCCAAGAAGCTGAGCCTCGTCGGGTCAAAGTGACGAGAACAAAATCCTGCGGACCCTTCATCCCTTTACAGCAGCACCCACAGGACGCGGTGCTGTTCTCTGCGTATGATCCTTCGTCAGCATCCACCACCTCCTCTATTCCCAATCTGCTCCCTCACCACACTGAGCTGTCCACCGCTGCATCGTTCGGCCGTAGACCGGCTCAGTTCTCTCTGCCCACTCCCGAGGACTCGACCCGCAGTCTGCACAAGGCACTGGCTCTGGAGGGCCTGCGGGACTGGTATCTGAGGAACGCCTTGGGCTATTCAACTACAGCCAAAGGCCACGATGGACTGTCCATGCGCCACTCACACACTCACCACCTGGTGCACCAGCCTCAGTCCATTGCAGCTGACCCACTGTACTCCGTGCACCGTCAAATACCTCAGTCAGCTTCATTTCACGGCCATCCTTTGCATGCCAGGTGAGTTTGCCACTTTTTCATTTCACTACACAGCAGGGATTTAATGGTTCTGGAAAAGCTGAAAATAGAAGTGAGTTTTCCAAAAGTGACTTTTGATGGGTTGGAAATGTCATGGATGTCGCTATATTAAAAAAAATTCTGTTTACTCACTGGTTACTTTTATAGGTACACTTTGATAGTACCAGGTTGTACCCAAACGATCTGAATTGTCCGGTTCTTTTGACGTATAAGAGCTCACAGTGGTATAAAAACATCCTGTCAGTTTTAAATCTCAGAACTTTGTGGTTCTTCTAAAAACCGTTTATATTGAAGACCGTCTGAAAAGTGAGAGGTTATGGAAGGCTCTGTTCTATGATGAAATAGGGTGGATAAGTTCCACCTCTGCAGAGGTCCAATACCCACTTCTACTTTAGCACGTCATGATTTTGCCAAGTACGATGCGATTCTGGATTAACATCTATGTTTATCCTGGAACATCATTTTTGTCCAAAAATGTAATCCATACCTATTCCCTACCCCTAAACTCAAATGTAACTGTAAATTATTAAAGATCAGAGGGTAATAATAGTTGCATAACATTCATGTAGAAGTGCATTAACCTAACCGTAAGTCTAAACTTAACATAAACTTTAAACGTATCTCTTAATTCTGATCGGCGGATTGTAATGTTGTTCCAGGATCAACATGGATGTTAATCCAGGAACATGTCTTGGTGAAATCAGGTTGGCGTTCTACTTCACTGCCTGTTTACGCTGTTAGTATCAAAACTATCAGTTTGAATATGTGTTATCAATCATTTAAACAGGTGTACCTAATAAAGTGGCCAGGTCTATATGTACAGTTGAAGTCAGAACTATTAGCGCTTCTGTTAAATTTGAATTATTTTGTATTCCCCACCCCATTTTAGAGGGAGACAAAATATAGGGAATACTCTGAAAATTTCCTTGCTATATTAAACATCATTTGAGAAATATTTGACAAAGAAATCACAAGGGCTAATAATTCTCACTTCAACTATATATATATATATATATATATATATATATATATATATATATATATATATATATATATATATATATATATATATATATATATATATATATATTACAATGGTAAGGACTGAATGGTTTAATATAAATGCAAGACAAATGACCATTTACAGTTTGATCTTCACCCTTCCTTATGGCAGGTCTGTGGAGCTCTCTCTCTACCCAGAGCCCTTTCCTTCAGAAGGGACCACTCAGAAAGAGTCCGGCTCGGAGCCTCCTTCACCTGGAACACTGGTCTGACCAGCAGCCAAACACACACCAGGATCTAAAATGCAACATGTTGCAATATCTGATGCAAAATTACATCTATAGGTATGCAACAGTCCGATACTGTGCTCAAACACTAGAAAATAAAAATATAATGCATTCTTTGTAGCATAAATGCTGCCACACAATAAAAAAGAAAGCAGAACAAAACAGCATTTAATTGAACATTAAAATATACAGCTTTGGAAATAAAAACTTAAAGGCCTTTGAAAATTCACAGTTATGTTTTTGAATAAATGATTTTGGTTTTATTCTGTAAACTTTAAATTTGAAATAAAAATATTGTCATTTAGAGCATATTTTTCGCAAAAAATAGCAGCGGTTGCCCTTCCAGCTGCAACCCATCACTGGGAAACATATGGCATGTTTTCAGACATGTTAATATATATTTTTTACATAACAAAATTCTAATGGTTTAACTTCAAAAGAGCTAATAAATTAAAATTTGATAAACAACCAAGATTTTCAATTCAACAACTGAAAGCATTTTCTATTTTAAAATGAAAGCATTTTTATTTTATTTTTATTCGTCATTTATCATATTCTGAAAAAAGTGACAATGTTTTTATTTCAAATGTTATCAGACCTTAATAGATTAAAACAAATTTACATTTGACTTAAACCCATACCTTATGAGTCCAGAGAAACTGAAAATGTTCAAGTGGTGTCTTAATTTTTTTCTCATAGCTTTATACAATGATATAAATTGTCATTGTTTAAAAGTCAATGTATTACAATAAACCTAACTCTGAAGTTGGTGCATCCCTACATTGATCAGGAAGCATCATGAAACAACAGAAATAATGAGCAGTGTGTTGGCTGTCACAGATTTATCGCTGCGTTTGATTGTAAACTGGTGTTTACAAAGAGATTTTATTTCCTCCATACTCTGTGTGTATTAATGGGATGTTATTGTAATGTATCTACATTTTCAAAACAGAATATAAACTGAATCATCTCCCTTCATCCTGAGATATACATATAAATATATTTTCAGAGAAAAAAATCTAGATTATAAGATGTATGTATTCTGAATTACTATTTTCTAACTAATGTTTCAGGTTAACCCTCATTTAATTATATAAAGTCTACTCAGAGTTTAATGAACTCATGCATTTTAATGTACTATAACAGCAGTGAATGTGTTGCATACCTGTTTGTTTAAATCTATATATCTAAATATCTATATGTAGCTATGAAGAGTACGATAAAAGCATTTCCATATAGAGGGACCTTGAGGTGAGGATGGAGGACTTTTGTCTGATTTCTGAAACTTTAATGCAGTGATTTAACCCTCAGTCAATGAATTTACAAAATCAAAAAGACTGATGATGTACAATTAATGTGACTGTGAACTGAGAATGAAGATGCAACCATTAAACAAAGTAAAGATGCATGAGGTTTTAAAATAAATCAATCCATCTCTATTAAATCCTTCATACAGAGTCAAAATATATTTATTATTTAGCTGCTTTTGTTATTTTTTTTTATTAAAAATTTATTTAAAACATTAAATTGGCATCAGACTCTGCGAATAGCTTTGGAACAAATATTGGTAGCAAATATTTTATATTTTGACATCTGTATTAATAAGCCCTTTAATAAATATAAGAAATTAGACCACTTTTAACTAAAATTCTTGTAGTTTACATGTTGAGAAGTGGCATAAGCTGGTCTTATGTCAGCACTATTTGGGAACAAGAGACTTAAGTAAGTTGTTACTACAGTAAGTTCTTAAAGGGATAGTTTAAATTAAAGTTTCATATTTTGAAATATTTTACCCAATCTTATTTTAATGAGCCAATAGAGTATTTCTGCATCTTTTCACCAAAAAGTCATTCGTTTTTTAAATACTAATAAACAAAAGATATGGATTCTCTCTCAAAAACCAATGGTGTGTAAGCGCAGTTTAGCTTTAGCTTAACAATCTACCAAAAGCACAGTTCTTTGCTGCTTTGTTTACGGTTTGTGCAGTACTAAGAGCGCAAAAGGGCCGTTTTCAAAGTCTTTATAAAAAATAATGTACAACACGCTACCAAGCTTTGGAAATTGCAGCTGATTGTAACATTGAAACTAATGGGTTTCATAGCGCACCGCTTTTCGTGTCCTGTGTGAAAGCCGCTTTATGTTGACTAAGTGAAGCGTGTTGATGGCCGTGATCTCGCTCTTACTACTGTAGACTCTACCATTGGAATTGACTATATAAGAAGTTCCATCCTTAATTACGTCAGGTAGAGCCATGTTTGTATAAACATTAGCAGTACAATTTTTGACAAAGAAAACACTTTGGTATGCGCAAATAGTGTTTTAGCATTTGCTCTATGATTTGCATGAGAATCCATCTCTTTCACACCGTAAATAACACAGAAATGACAGTTTATTTAATCACCCAATACACGTGCCATAAGTATGTAGATAACTTTTATTGACTTCACTTTTATTGATTTTCATCAATATCTGATTTTTTTGGCTGATTTTTAGCTGTTGACTTGCATTTTATGATCCATCAAGGATCTTTAGAGATCCTCCCACAAAAATGAAGATTTACTCACCATTCCTTCACCTTGAAAAAGTTCCAAGGCTTTATGAGTTTCTTTTTTTTTAGTTGAACACAGAAGAAGATATTTTAAAAAAATGTTAAAATGGGAGTAGCTATGTTTTTTCCACCTTAAATTTATCGTGTAATGGAGGCACACATCTTGACCAGACTCAGGCAAGTCTCTGCCTTTACTTTCACTCCGCCCTGAAGCCCCGACTGGCTCACTTTGGCCCAAGGTATGGACTGAAAAAGTCCAGCCGCTCGCCCTGAGGAAGCACTGATTTGACCCAGTCAGGCCTTGAAGTGATTGTGGAAACGCTACTGGCCCTGGCTCACACTGGCTCGCTCACTTTAGGTGCGACAATGGAAACGCGGCTAATGGCTACCAGTTTTACTGTATTTAAAAAAAAAAACAAAAGAGTGTTCAACAAAGAGTGTTTCATGTTCAACAAAAGAAAGAAATTCAAACACTTGAATAAAAATAGGTACATCTACATTGGGCAGCCTGAATTAACAGTACGTTTTCTTTGTTTCCCTCATAACTATCCCTTTAACAATTTACCTTTTTTTTTTTTTTACTATTTTCTTCCTAAAACAAACAAAAAATGAGATCTGTTAAATTCCTTTTGATTTCTGATGTGTTGTACAGTTGATTCTGATGATCAGTACAATATGATGTACACTGTATGAAATACAAGACTGTAGGTTGATTTTTGCCCCTGTAAAACCTATGAACTGCAAAATCTGCAGAACATAGGACATGGTATGATGGTTTACGTTGTGAACGATGATGGTTCAATTAATACTTGGTTCATTCAACTTGAAGAATTTGTGTGTAGTTCCTACTCTTCATCTTTCGGGTTTGTGAGCTGGTATCTGAAACTCATGACCAAACAGCTGTGCATTGCTAGTCTCTTTAAGTGTATTTTGGTGACATAAATGTCTGTACTTGTAATTAATTATAAATAACGAGAAACACCTATATGTAGCAACTTGAATAAATATATATTGTATATTTATGAACTGATCAGATTTTGTATACATATTTATTTGCATAGTACATGCCTCTGGTTGTTTACACCAGCCAATCTCGTTATAATTGACACCCTGTTCTGGCTTTATATTGTATCATCGCTGCTTTTAGAATCATTAATACATTGCTGATTTTATTTTAAATATACCTTTTTCATTGTTTTATTTTTTCATTTTTCATATCAACCATGGTCTGAGAAAAAAAAGATTCATAATAAAGATCATGAAACAAAGTCTTGATTTTTCCACATTGTCTCACACTTATAATTAAATTCAAAACCCAACATAAGTGAAATTTTTTTTCTGGCTTACTCTCTGAAAGACTGTTCGGTTCACATTACTTTTATCTTTGCTCATATTAATTTCACGTTTCACTGAGCACTTGGAATGTGTTGGACTTGTTTTCAAGCTACTTGTTCTTCCCCCCTGTTCAAATAATTGCAAAGAAAGTTCTCTTAGATATTCTATTGTTATGCAAGTCTGTTAGCACTTCAACTGGATTTCTCCGTATGTTTTAAGCATAAATATAATCTAGCGAGGTTTATCTTGAAAGAAAACATTTTGTTTTAGTAAGGACAATAAGTGCTGCCATCACATCAGTGTGTAAAGGGCTAGTGTTTCACTTAAACTAACTGAAAACAAACTTTGTGCGATTAATTCAAGAGCACATTTTAAAATTAAGGACAATAGGGTGCGCTTGACCACCAGTTGAAATTAAGTTCACTTGACAGTTGCTGTTTTTATTTAATCTGACCTCCAGGTGGCAGTATATGCCTCATAAGGAGACGATGGAGTGTAAACAAACACATTAAATATAGTTGATTTTATAAACATAGATGACACGTGTCATTTCTCCAGCATCATGCAGAATGTAGTAATCTTAAAATAAATGTTTTACGGAATATCCTATCAGAATCTGACTTCTATTCAGTCGAAATAATAAGTAGTGGATGAACTTACTGGCAACATCTGCAGAGGGCTTATTTAAGCTGTGTATTTGGTTTCTCCATGAGCAAAAATAGATGTGGTTTAAGTATGTATTTCAATTTCCAGTACTATTTGGTGCTGAGACCGTTTGGAATGACTTTATTATTAGAAACTTTGATTTCTGCTATTATTTCTGCCAATACAAACCGTTGCGAGCGAATCGAATCATGAGTCGGTTCAGTTGAATCACTGACTTAACGATCCAGACGAAGTCAACAACAAACTGGTGAAACGTTTCACTGAAAAACAACTTTAATCTCAAAGTTGTTTCAAATACAATGTATGTATCACTTATTTGGCCTAATATTATTTATCTTGACCAATATATTGTTGACATTCAACAAAAAGTACATTTGAAAATTAGAAAGAAAATTTGCCGCTTACCACAAACTAATAGACTAAAGCTGCTTTAACCATAGCAGGCTATTTGTTGGAAAATACATAAAAATCTGTTTAATAATCTTGCACACACAGACGATAGAAGGCAATTCAGATTTACGACACGAGAGTGTGTGACATTTAAGCACATTCACGCATGTATTTATCAGTGTTTATCTGTTACCATGCCAGTTTTCGATCCCTGGCCTAGTTTGGATTTGCGGTTTCTGTCTGGGGGTGTTTATTCCCCTAAAAGACCTCCGGTCAGACATTCCTCACGGCTCAGATCTGCCCAGAAGAGGTGAGAGAGCGAATTACAGGGTCAGCTGAGAGAGAGAGAGGGGGAGAGAGAGCACAGATGATCAGTGTGTGTGCATTTGCGTCCTCGCAGGTTTAACAGAAGGTCCTTAAGAGAAAGAGACATTTCGTAAAAGGCAAAGGAAGATCCTCATTGAAAGTAAGCCACGTTTTCTCTCTTATTCTTGGAAGTGTTTTAAAATTCTTGCGTTTTTGCAATCTTATTTGAATTCTGAATATTTTGAAAGCATAATACTTAGACAATATAATATGTATTTCCTTTTTATAATGGTTATAAATGTTGTTTGTTTATAGCTAATAATGTTGCATTGCCTGCCGTATGCCTTTCCAGAGTCTTTCATTTATTTAAAAATATTCTTGACAAATTACTGTATTCATTATGTGTATATAATGATTGAAGATCTGGTTTGTTTCACCAAATATTGATTTCTAAGGACTTAACTGAAGTTAAAACCTTGATATTGTGTTGTGCTGAAATTACTATTACTGAAAACATGTTGCATATATTGGCCTAGATATAGTTTTGTATTGTATATATTTGTATTATTTTGACATTCCTTTGTAATATTTTAGATTTTACTGCTTTTTAATATTGTAGTTTAATAATTAATAAATAATAATTAAGGTTTACTAATTAATGCTGTATGTAAACATTGCATATGGTACAACCCTCTTCAGCCTCTTTTATCATTTTGTGTCATTGTGTTTGGCTCATTTTTGTCGATGTTTTCTTGACTTGTTTAGTCTTAAATAGAAATCTAGTTTGTGTCAAATCTAGTTTAGTAAATGGTTCACAGTGTGTTTTGCTCAGCTGATTCCAGTTATCGTGTTTGTACATCATTTAATCAATTGTCAGTCTGTTTTACTGTGCTGTACTTCAGCTTTAAACTATTATCATGTTGCACTAATTTAACACAGAGAGTCATATTGATATTTAAAAATTAATCTCATTTATAATAAGGATTTTTTAAAAAGCCATTTATCCTGATTGCTTTGATTCTCGTTGTGTGAAAAAAACAGAATATATAATAAATATTTCCGATGCACTGGTATGCATTTACTAGAATGTGCTTCTAAAAGCCAGACTCACTCCTTGAAAATATATTCTTATTAACAATGACTGTCCATCAAAGTGTCCAAACTCTTCATTCCAGTCCAGCCTGAAGCTTCATTTGTGTTTATTTAAAGCAAACCTGTAAAGCTCTTGTCATGGTTGTCTCTCAGGGGTCCTGCAAGGGTCCTCTTTGTGTAATAGCTCTTAACCTTGAGCTTGTTGCCATGCAACTCTAAAAATTCCTTTTGAAAGCTGCGTTTCTAGTTAGTAACAGAGCTTCTTTTGTGATAAACTACATATTTGATTTCAACAAATATTAGGTTGAATGTGATTTTGCTGTGTTTTTTGTTGTTGTCATTTTTATTAGTTTACAATAGAGCTGCACAATATATTGTTTTATCATCGATATCACAATGTGTGCATTCACAATAGTCACATTGCAAAGATATGCAATGTCGAATCTGAATTACAGTTGAGCAGGAGCTACCTAATTGTTTTTAATCACCCTCTTTGTATGAAATTTATATAATTTATGACTTATTTCTTCTGATGGGGAAAACAAAACAATATTTTTTACTTTCTCTAAATATTTTTTAGATATTTGGACTGGAAACGAGACAA
Source organism: Danio aesculapii (assembly GCF_903798145.1). Classification (NCBI taxonomy): domain Eukaryota; kingdom Metazoa; phylum Chordata; class Actinopteri; order Cypriniformes; family Danionidae; genus Danio; species Danio aesculapii. The sequence goes on from NC_079445.1 coordinate 25,824,328, forward strand.
AACCAATAATTTTTTTTTTTCTATTGTGGGTATTTAATTTCTGTACCTGCATACTGTTAGACTCCCAGAAAACTATCAAATAGGGCTATTCAAACGTCTTTCTGAAACGGTATTCATATCGTAATATTTATCACTGTATAAAATATTGCAATATCAGATTTTTACAATATTGTGCAGCCCAAGATGATAACTATAGCTAAAAATGTGTATATATATATATATATATATATATATATATATATATATATATATATATATATATATATATATATATATATATATATATATATATATATATATATATATATATATATATCACGAAGAGAAAAAAATGTCGCTTCAGTTCATATACAGATTATATACAGCAGGTAACTATAAAAAAAATCACCATTTTTCAAGTCATATTTGTAAAGGTGCTGTTGACTTTAGAATTTTTACCAGATGTTGATAACAACAAACGTAATCCAAACTGTATATACAAAGAAAATAAAACATTTAATGTAATAAAATGAAAGGACAGAGGAAAAGTATTGAACCCATGTAGAAAGTGTGGTGTAAAAAGTCATGGAAAGCCCAGACAGAAGCTGAAATCCCTGAAGCTGATAAAGATTGAAAACAACATTGACCCTCATCAGTGTAAATGAATATTAGCTGCTTCGTTACCGACATCTATTTTACCAGATGATGAAGATAAAATGAAACCAGAGTGGACATTTCATCAAGACAATGATCCCAAACACAGCCAAGGAAACTCTCAATTGGTTTCAAAAAAGAAAATAAAGCTGCTAGAATGGCTCAGCCAATCATATGTATTGGATCCAATAGAAAATAAAAACTAAAGATCAGAGTTAATAGAAGAGACCCACAGATCAAGACAAAGTAAACAAAGTATTAAATAGAGTTTAGTTGTTCAGTACCTTTTCCATGTGTCATTCCATTGTTATTACACATAACAAATTTTATGAATATTCTTTTTTTGTTTATTTGTACGTGTATTTAGGTGATTTTTTTTGGTTCAATTTTATGTCATCAGCTCTTTTATAAATGTATTTTTTATTACCAGCTGTATATTCTTGCTGTATGAATAAACTGAAAAATGTCTACACATATGTAGAACTAATTATTTATATTTATTTTTCAGTATTTTATTCCTGTAGCCAGTAACTTCTTCATGGACAAAATGAGCTACAGCTACAACAGCAGCCCAATGATCACATGAGAGAGATTTTGAGAGCAGGATTTATTTTCTGCATAGTAAACACCCATATCATTAGAGCTTAACAATAGAGGAATGACCAGACAGATGAAAGCACAGCTCTGAACGAGAACATTCATTTCCATATACATTCATCGCATGACCTGCAGGAGTGCAAACCTGTACCACAGTAATCAAGAAGCAAAAACATATACAGTATATTTGTGTTTGCGTGTGTGTGTGTGTGTGTGTGTGTGTGTGTGTGCGTGTGTGTGTGTGCTGTCTTGAAAGCTTATATAATTGTATTATTTTAATAGTGAATTTATCCACATTGTTCCTAGACATGCACAGTCATTACTGGCTCTGTTATATTTTTCACATTTTTACTGAACGGTTCATTATAGGACATTACTGAAGCATGACTTGCATAAAAATTTGAAGGGATGGAGGAAAAATATTGCTTGCTTTATATTCTAAGCCATGTGCAAGTTTGAAGCTCAGCTTTTTTATGACAGTTATGGTGCTACAAATAACATCTAAAATACATCTACAGTTGAAGTCTACAGTGTTTATTGTTTCCCCAATTTCTGTTTAACGGAGAAAAGATTTTTTCAACACATTTCTAAACATAATAGTTTTAATAACTCATTTCTAATAACTGATTTATTTTATCTTTGTCATGATGACAGTAAATAATATTTGACTAGATATTTTTCAAGACACTTCTATACAGCTTAAAGTGACATTTAAAGGCTTAACTAGGTTAATTAGGTTAACCAAGCAGGTGAGGGTAATTAGGCAAGTGTTCAAGTGTGTTCAAAAAATTGCTTAAAGCGGCTAATAATTTTGACCTTAATGTATTAAAAAAATTAAAAACTGCTTTTATTCCAACCGAAATAAAACAAATAAGACTTTCTCCAGAAGAAAAAATATTATCAGACATACTGTGAAAATGTCCTTGCTCTGTTAAACATAATTTGGGAAATATTTAAAAAATAAAAAAAATAAAAATTCTAATAATAATTCTGACTTTAACTGTATGTTTATTATTGTCAATGGACCTAGGCTCATGGATACGTACCCCTGTATATATTTTTGGAGAGCACCAAATAAGTCCCAGGAGATTGCAGGTTTTGTTTTGCAAATCCACCAGAGGTTGCTGTGTACATGTTTTCAGATCTCAAATTTCTCTCTCGAGTGCCATTCGCACCTACTTTTCTTGCGTAAATCCACCAGAGGCCGCTGTCGACTGACTGACTGATTAACCGACCAACCGACTGATAATCCCCCAAGCCCCTTCCCTAAACCCAACAGATAGTGTTCTTAAAAGCTGTGTTTTTGTTTTCAGATCTTATCACGTTCTCACCCTGTTATTTACTCATTTATTTTATTTTTTGCCTTTTATTTTTCTTTTACCTGCTTTCTGGAACTGTTCTTTGCTGTGCTCAAACCCTATCGTCCTGGTTAACTCCACTCTTCGTCCTAAGTCCGCTGGCGAACACAGTGATCTACTGTGTAAACTGGTAACAGTGGAAAAGCCATCCACACGGAGGTAAGCCCGTAAATCTGTCATAACTTTAGTATTTTTCAGCAAACCAAAATGTTAATTGCATGGGATTTGAATCTGCTCATTAACAGAACATCAAATCAACACACCTCAAATAAAATAAATTCTAATTAATTTTAATGTTACTTTCTGATTAACAAACTTGTAATTGTTCAAGAAAACAAGCTAAATATGTGTTGCTAAATATATCTAGACAATGTTATTTGGCATTAATTGAATTTAATTATTGATGTATTGTTGTAAGACACATCATAGTATGATGATCATACATACAAAATTACACAAATTATTTTTTTTTCTCTTTTTAAAATGAGTATATTAAATAAGTAATTTGACCGATTGCGACACTTTTAAACATTTGCTAAGTATTTGTTCCAGTACTAAAAACCTTTTCTGTTTTGTTGGTTGTCTGCATCAAAACACACCCCATCTGTGAGGGTTAAATTAAAATCAATTATCACCATAAAAATGCATCAAGTTTTCCACAAATATATTAAGCAGCATAACTGATTTCAAAACTAAAAATATGTTTTTTTAAGCACCAAAGCAACATATTACAACCTAGAACTTTACAGTATTTATGTACAACTTTGCCATCACATGATTAAATATATATATTAGCAATTTATTTTTGATCAAATAAATGCAGCGTTGGTGAGCAGAGAGTCCTCTTTAAAAAACAAATAAACAAGACTGTTAGTGCAGTTAAATTAAATAATACATAATTTTATTGTGATATAGAAATTAATTCACTAAATCAAAATTAGAAAGTCTTTGCCATAAAAGCCAGGTCACTTAATGTGTTGACTCCTCCTGAGCTGATCTGACATTGATCATGAATGCTTCTTAATCTCTCTGTATATGTGTGTGTGTGTGTGTGTGTGTGTGTGTGTCTAGTATGTTGGTGGTGTTGCTGTGCTGGTGTTTAGGGGCCTCAGCGCTGTTGTACGTCTTGTACTCATGGCTGATTCCTGCAGCGGTGCAGTTCAATGGCAGTCTGGCCTTACTCTGGCATGATGTCATCGTAGAGCGAGCTCTGGATTCTCTGACCCGATCAACTCGACCGCAGGTAACGAGACACCCAGGCAAAAACCACATGCTACTGTCAGTTTTGAGATATTAGGCTTTTTGGATTTTCATACAGTGTTTTTCTAATGTATTCAATGTAGAGATAACATTCAAATACACTTTTAATTTGTTGTTTTTTTTTTTGGTTGTTGTTGCAATTGATCAGTTTATGGCTGTAGATATCAGTTACATTAAATATTTTAATTTCAAATATTTAAAAACAATGTTTTTTTCTTTAGAGTTTTTTCTCTTGCACCAAGCCATAAATCTCCACTTTAGCAGAAGTTATATACACCAAATAATTCATATTTTCATTCTGAATGGTTAAATTACATTAAATTACATTAAATTAACATAACTTTAATTAATTCCACAAAAATTCAGATTCCAGATTATTTTTAATTATATTGTAATTATTAAGAAGTTCTCAAAATTGACAATCTCTTGACTCAAATATGTAAAAAAATAATAATAATAATTTTGAGCCTGACTTCATGCGATGTTCTGATATTCGTGCTGGAGATGTATGCAAATGAGTGCATATTTAATTAAATAATGCTTCATTTGCAGATTTAACCCTTCCACTACGATTTATATATATATATCGATTTATATATATTTATATATATATATCTTTGGTTAAATTGTGTTCCTTAAACCGCTCTAAGCAATTTAGCATATTTCTGTTTTGTTTTAATGATAACCTAACCTTGAAGAGTTGATGCCAACCCTAACTGGAATCGAAGAGATGATGCCAACCCTGTGAGGACTTTGAGAACTTAAGCAATACCCAAACTGTTACTGTTTTTATTTACTGTAATGATCAGATCACTTATATATATTATTAGCCTCCCTTTGATTTTTTTTTCTTTTTTAAATATTTCCTAAATGATGTTTAACGGAGCAAGGAAATTTTGACAGTATGTCTGATAAGATTTTATTCTTCTGGAGAAAGTCTTGTTTTTTTTTCGGCTAGAATGAAAAAAGGTTTTAATTTTTAAAAAGCTATTTTAAGGTTAAAATTATTACCCCCTTTAAGCAAATTTTTTTAGATAGTCTATAGAACAAACCATCATTAATAACTTGCCTAATTACCCTAACCGTTAAACAGAAATATATATATATATATAGACAACTTTTTTTAAATACACACCATATATTGTACAATTGCAGGTCAACTATGTATATGTAGCCTATAATCTATTTAACCTTTTGCAAAGCTGCTTTGGAATGAAAATTATTGGGAAAAGCACTATACAAATAAACTTGGATTGAATTGAATTGAATTGAACTGAACAGAACATATGGACAAAAGGTCAACCATTTTTTCCAATATTGGGAACAGAAAAGAAAAACTACAGCATTTCATCAACATTTTATATATATTAATTTTTGCTCTTAAAAATGATTTAATGTTTTCTGTAACATATAAATTTAAGTGTACTAATTTTGGACCGTTATTTTAAGTTATTTTGTTAGATAAGCTCCAGATTTGGCTTCAGTGCTGACTAATCTAATGTATATGCACAAATGTAATATTTCAAAGGTTCCTATAGAAAATATTCGTTTAAATGAGAGGTTTGTGAGGGGTGTACTCATATATGTTGGAAAAGTTGTAAAAAAAAAGCTTGTCATTTTTACTTAATAAATGAACTGTAAAAGTATGATGCTAACTATTATTTTAGAATTTTCTTGCTACATTCTCCTGCAGTGTCTTGCCTTAATGTTTTCTATCACCATAAAACAAAAAACTAGGATGCCTCAGTGGTGGATGTGTTGTTGTGTCTGGTGGAGTTGAATGCTGTTAGAAGTTTCAGCCTCATAAACTCCATCATCACTGGATTTTGTTTTGTTGTGTTTGTTCTGAACAGCGTCTGCTAAAAGCTGTAAAGCAGCACGCGACTCGAGGCGACCCTCAGAGCGTCATCTCTGCCATTGATCACTTCTGCAGACACCGCGAATGGGCTATGAATGTTGGAGATGAGAAAGGTCAGAGCACTACTCAAGACTCAAATTATTGCTTTAACCCCCTCGGACCCTGTGTCCATTACAGTGGACATCACATGTCAGCCCATGTTTTTTTTTGGTCTTGAGCATTTTGTCTCATTTAAAGCTTGCAGTCCATGAGAGTGGACGATTGTCATTCAATCAAATAGTAAGGCATGACATGTATATTGAAAAAATCCACTATACTGAAAAGCATCATAGCATCACTTCACTCCAGACACAGATGTAAGCCACGTTTACCATTTCTTAAAATTCAGATTTATTGATATGTTTGCCAAAATTTCATAGATTGTATTTTAAAAAGAGAGATTACATTTAAAATATATAAAAACAATGTAGAGGGCGACGCAGTGGCGCAGTAGGTAGTGCTGTCACCTCACAGCAAGAAGGTCTCACAGCAAGAAGGAGTTTGCATGTTCTCCCTTTGTTCACGTGAGTTTCCTTTGGCTGCTCCGCTTTCCCCCACAGTCCAAAGACATGTGGTACAGGTGAATTGGGTAGGCTAAATTGTCCATACTGTATGTGTGTGAATGAGTGTGTATGGATGTTTCCCAGAGATGGGTTCGCAGCTGGAAGGGCATCCGCTGCGTAAAACATGTGCTGGATAAGTTGGCGGTTCATTCCGCTGTGGCGACCCCGGATTAATTAAGGGACTAAGCCAAAAAAATGAATGAATGAATAAAAACAATGTATAAAAGTCATTACATCTAAAGGAAGTTCCCGTAAAACATGAATGTGTGTATATCTGTGTATACTCAGGCTGTATCCTGGATTCAGTGGTGAGTGAGCTGAACCCAGAGAAGGTCCTGGAGTTGGGCACATACTGCGGCTACTCTACAGTTCGCATCGCTCGTCTGCTTCCTCCTGGAGCTCGTCTCATTACACTGGAGTTCAACCCAGATTACGCTGTGATTGCTCGACAAGTCATTGCCTGGGCTGGACTTGAAGACAAAGTAAGGGCCACATTTCTCTCTCTCCACACTGACTGACAACCTGTTCAGGCAATTCAGAGATATTGACGCCATTTATTGTTCGTTTTTTTAACCCCTGTGCTGTCCTTGTTTAGTGTCAACTTATGGTCTTTTGAGTTTCTCACTCACTCACTCATTTCTTCAGCTCAGTACTTGCTTTATCAATGGTTGCCACAGAGGAAGGAACCACCAATTTCTTTCCCAATTATTTTACTAATGATACCCTTCCAGCTGCAACCCAGAACTATAAGAGTACAACACTCAGTGCTGGAAAACACACACACACACACACACACACACACACACACACAAATGCACTGTCCCATTCAATTCAGTTAAATTCAATTCATCTTTATTTCTATAGCGCGTTCTACAATGTAGATTGTGTGAAAGCAGCTTAACATAGAAGTTCTTGTAAATTGAAACAGTGTCAGTCCAGTTTTCAGTGTTGAAGTTCAGTTTAGTTCAGTTCTGTGTGCTTTAATTTTCACTGCTAAAAGTCCAAACTCTAAGAAGCAAATCCATCGATGGGCAGCTCCACAAATCCCAAGCCAAGCAAGCCAGTGGAGACAGTGGCAAGGAACAAAACTTCACCAATTGACGAAAGTGAAGGGAAAAAAAGCTAGAGAGAAACCAGGCTCAGTTGGGCGTGACCATTTCTCCTCTGGCCAAACTTCTTGTGCAGAGCTGCAGTCTAGGCGCCGGAGGCTGGAGAACGATGGACGTCTTATTCACACACACTCTCTCATTTACATGCACTACAGTTTGTTTGTATGACAGCTGAGCAGAATCCGGAAAAATAAACCATAGAACTCTGACCAATGTGAGGAGACTTTACTCTCAGTCTGCAGCCAGACCCTTCTCTAGAAAACATGCAAACTACCCCACGGAAAGGCCTCCTGGTCAAGCTGGACTCAAAGCAGTGACCTTCTTGCTGTGAGGCAACCATGCCCTTAGCCACCATTAAATCCACTTAATTTTACTATATTCAATAATGTTTTTACTCCACATTTATGTAGTTTTTTGGAGAAATTATGATTTAAAAAAAGACTTAAATAAAAAATTAACTAGATTTGTATACAAAACTTGCCCTTTATGCAAAATTGACTTCATAAAACGACCCACATATCTAAATTACATTAATAAGGTAATCATGTGATATTTTTGGCCATCTTTTGAAAAATTCAGTTTGACAAGTAGATGCCGGCATGCTATCATGAATGATGGGGATGAACATTCTGTCATTTTCTTGCAAAATAAACATTCATCAATTAGTACTTTTAATCAGGTCATGTTGTATACATTAACAACAAAAAAAGTTGAACATTTCAGGACTTTTGTTTTCATTTCATATTATTTTTCAGGTTTTTTATTTTTATTTATTAGGATATTTGTACTCAGGTGCCTGATTAGTGTACTTCATCCACCACTAAAGTTATTCTCAGATAACAACCGTGAAAACTAATAACACATATGGTCATATGTATATATCAATCCTTTGTGTCTAATTGTTAACTTATGTGCCAAGTATAGCCATATTAAGTGACAGTAAAGCCCCTCGCTGATAAAATTGCACTTTGTAAGTTAAATATATAGCAGAAAACTCAACAATAGCATCACAAATTTGACCAGTATTGTACAGTCCTACTTTAAATAAGCCTATTAGCAGTGACGTGAAAAATTCTGAAATTGTATGTTGTTCTCTAATTTGGTAATGAAGGTAATATTGTAAAAGCCTAACAGGTATTTTTCACTTCATCAGGTGCAGCTTGTAGAAGGTGCGTCTGAAGACTGGATCCCACGCATGAAGGAGCACTTTGGAATCGAAACCTTTGATTTAGTTTTTCTGGACCACTGGAAAGACCATTACCTTCCTGACACTAAATTAATGGAGGTGTGTTTCGACCATTTCCCCTGCAGACATCGAAACATCTTTAATTTATTCAATGTTGAATCCTTTTCTGTCTTCTTTCTTCACAGGATTGTGGTCTGCTAAGGAAAGGCACGGTTCTTCTTGCTGATAATGTGATCTGTCCTGGAGTCCCAGACTATCTTGAATATGTGCGCAATAGCCGTTCCTATAAAAGCTGCTATTTTAAATCCCATTTAGAGTACACCAGGGCAGAGGATGGCTTGGAGAAGTCTGTGTTTTTGGGCTAGAGACGTACAGAGATGATTCTTATGCTTAAAAGGAGGATTTTTTTCTTTTCTGAGAGCCAGCGTGAGCTTTATTTTAAATGATTTATTATTATAAGTCCCCTACACGCTTCAAACACTTGGTTGTTTCAAACCAAATTTAGATCAAACATGGACGAAGTAGACCCATGGGTTAAAGGGATAGTGCACCCAAAAATTAAAATCCCATCATTATTTACTTACACTTTACCTATTAGAGTTTATTTCTTCTGTTGAGCACAAAAGAAGATACTTAGCAAACATTTGGAAAACCGGTAGACATTGACCTCTGTAGTGTTCTATTCATTCATTCATTCATTAATTTTCTTTTCGGCTTAGTCCCATTATTATTCAGGGGTCGCCACAGTGGAATGAACCACCAATTTATCCAGCATATGTTTTACAAAATCCATCACTGGGAAATAACCATACAGTCTTGCATTCACACACATACTCTACGGCTAACTGAAATGCCAACTGACTCAGCCAGAGCTCGAACCAGCGACCTTCTTGCTGTGAGGCGATTGTGCTACCCACTACGCCACTGTGACGCCCCTGTATTATTCTTGGTTACACTTTATTTAAGAAGATGTAGTTAAAGTGTAACTATCCATTTAATTACTGATTTATAACAATAATTAATAACATGTACTTACTATATGGTTGGGGTTAGAATGTGGGTCAGGTTTAGGGTTACAAATTGTGCATAATTAGGTCCCACTTTACAGTAGGTGGCCTTAACTTATATGTACTTACACTGAAATTAACTATTTACTACAATGTAAATACATGTTTTTACGTTTAGCATTGATTAAATACTTGCATGTAATTACATCTGCAATCAATTTCTGCAATTACATTTGTAATTGACCATCCCTACCCACCCTTAAACCTACCCATGCCATCAAATCTGTGCCTAACTCTACCTGTATCCCATCTCAAGACCATCAGAAAAGTTCTGCAATACATTATCAACACAGTAAGTACATTGTATATATTTTTTTATGCAAGTACGTATTAGTTAGGACCACCTGGTATAAAGTAAGCTCCATCAGTTAATTGTAATTACTATAGTACTGTAAGTGCATGGAACATGTGTAACTATGTGACCTTAAATTAAAGCGTTACAATTTTAACATTCTTCAAAATAGCAGGAAAACAAAACTCATAAATGTTTGGAACTAACTCAGAGTGAATAAATTGTTGTGAATAAATTTTTTGGGTGACTATCACAACTATACTATACCCATTCCTATAACATATGTACTATTTTTAACAAATTAGTTTGAACTCAAATGTTGAGTATGTGTAAATTTGAGTTAAAACATTCATTTTCTTTTCGGCTTAGTCTCTTTATTAATCCGGGGTCGCCACAGCAGAATGAACCGCCAACTTATCCAGCATATGTTATTACGCAGCGGATGCCCTTCCAGCTGCAACTCAGCACTGGGAAACACCCATGCACTCTTGCATTTACGCACATACACTAGTCAATCTAGGGCCAATTTAGCTTACCCAATTCACCTATACCACATGTTATTGAACTCGTGGGGGACACCAGAGCACCCAGAGGAAACCCACACGAACTAAGAAAATTAAGAAATGCCAACTGAGGCTCGAACCAGCGACCATCTTGCTGCAAGGTGAACATGTATCCCACTGCACCACCGTGCAGCCATTGAGTGAAAACAATCCAGGATATTTAAGAGTAGTTTTTTTTTTACAATTCTGTAAATCAAGAAGAATTTCATTTGCTCAAACAATACGTTTTACCACTCTGTACCACTAGAGAGCAGGATCGGATTTAAAATGTGACACTCTGCATACAGGGCTGTTCGGACCTCTCAGTTTAACCTAATGTGATCTGTAAAATCAAACCATTTTGTACAAACCAGTGGCTTTGTATACTTGTATTTGTATAAAAAAGTGACATTTTCTTTATTTTAAGATTATTATTTTGTATTGATGAAAATCAAGTCAGCATTGATGCACAACGACATTCCATTCCATGCTATTTTTAGATATTTTGCCATTTGATATAGGCATATGAGTTATAAATATATTAAATATGTTTTATTGAATGTTTTGGTGCATATTCTTGTATGCTTTGATGTTTTAATTTATTCCTTAAAGGTAACTTTATATAACATTTAAATCATTGTTGCAATGTCAAATGTATCTTTTGTTTTATATTGAACTGTTATAAAACACATTTTCATTACCTCTCTGTGATGTTTTATAGTTTTTTTTCAACAATCGGACTAAACAGCATACTTTTCTTGCAATTGCATGTTTATATCCCACAATTCAGATTTTTCTTCTCAGGCCATAGTGTATTTATGTCTTGCAAATCTGTGAAAAAGTTAACATAAATTTAGTTCATATAAATTTAAATCTGAGTTTATGTCTCACATTTTTGAGCAACTTGCAATTATCTTTTGTAATTCTGAAATAAGTTAGAACTGCAATAAATAAAGTGAGTTGTAAAAAAAGTCCTAAATCTGAATTCGTATCTCACGAGCAGAGCCTAAACTAGGGCCCGCGGTAACCTTTGATTTGAACCTCCATCCCATCTGAGAAAAGAGGGAGAATGATGGGGAATTTTTGAGGGTAATGCATTTACAGAGATCGTCATTTCTAATTGAACATAACTTTTGTTTCTGTTACTGTTCAGCTTCAAAAAAATCAAACTGAAGTTAAATGTTTCAATTAAATGTTGTGAGTGAATCAGATTTAAAACAATAATAAATACAGTCATTTGATGGATATGAGACAATGCAGAAGACATCAGCAAGCGAATCAAGGCAAAGTGTATTTTTTGTGTTATAAATGGGATTGTTCATGTTTTTATTGTAATATGTTAATTATAAAATGTACAAAATCTATAATTATTGATACAATTAAAGTATTTTAAATGTAATAAATGATATTATTAATTAAATTATAATAATTATATAAGAAATTACATTGAAAACTTGTGGTATATTTACCTCTGGCCCATCACCCTCAATCAAGTTTAGTTTTTGGCCCTTCAGAAGAAAAAGCTTGTTGCACCCCTGCTCACAAATAAATCACAAGATTTTATTTGACAATTTTAAGTAAAAAAAAAGGCCAGAATTGGGCGATATATAAACAAACTTGCTAGAAGAAAAATCTAATGTACATTTATTTTAAGTGAAGTTTCATAAACTAATTTCGAGAGGAGCACGTGATATGATTGAGCACGTCTGGCCACTCATCTGTAATCAGTAATAATCCAATCAGAGTGATCCTAGTTTACTATAAATGGATCATTTTCTTCCCACTGTTTCTATCTTCGTTTGGAAGAATCCCCCTTCCACCCCTTCTCCTCCTTTTCCTCCCTTTTCTAAAAAGGGAGAGCTCTCGAGACCTACCTGATCTCGGATCTCCTGATATGCTTATCGACCGGGCGGGAGCCCTGGGCTCAAATATCTCCGAGCTCAGGGTTCTCTCCCGGGACAGCATGCCAAACCTGCTTTATACGCCAAGCATATCTAAGTGGGAACTCTTGAAATTATTAATATTTTTAACCCTTTGACAAAAATGGCATCCCATAATAACTTGCATACATAAGACAAGCAAAAGGCTTTTTTTAAAGTAAGGGTTTCTCAATCATGTTCCCGGAGGGCCACCAACATGTTTTGGATGTCTCCTTTGTCTGTAACACCGATTACAGGTCTTTCAGTCCCTGCTAATGAGCAGGTGATCTAAATCAGGTGTGCTTGCTTAAGGAGACAAGGAAAAATGTGCAGAGCTGGTTGTCCTCCAGGAATGTGGTTGAGAAACACTAATTGTTTGAATTTCTCACAAATTATAGGTAGTATGTGTCAAATAATAGGCTACAGATATTTCAAATCATCCACCTGCCTGGTAATAAATAAATAAAATATATTACAGAAACCTACAATGATCTGTAGACAAGCAATACTTTGTCCCTCGATCACTGGATTGCTTTAAAAATTGAACAGAATATACACTTATATTTAAATAATTCATTTATAACATAGAGCAAAAGATATCCCTGAGAGAGAAAGAGAGAGAGAGATAAAAAAAGTGAGCAAAAGTGAAGAGTCAGTATGTTGAGGATATGAAAAGCCATTAGCCCATATACAGCAGCCATGTGTGTCAGAATAAAGTCCAGCGGTGGTATTATGGACCAGAGTAAGGCTATATACTACACTGTAAAAAAAAATATCGTAAAAAAAAGGTCAAATGACTGGCAGCTACGGCTGCCAAACAAAAACCATTATATTATGGTAAAATTTCTTTGTTGAAAAAAAGTGCAAAAAATAATAAATCTACAGATATTTTCATTAAAATGTTTACAGAAAAACACTGTTATTTTACAGACTTTTCCTAGATTATTACGATCAAATCTGTTTAAAAAAGTTACACATTAAGAGTTTTACAGAGAAACACTGTTATTTCACAAACTTTTCCTAGATTATTATGATCGAACATCATCAATAAAGTGACTGCAATAAAATTTCAAGAGAAAAAATGTTATTTAAAAGAATTTTATCTCTCAACCATTACAATTAAACACCTTTAATAAAATGCAGAGACATGCTCATGGTCGTAATTTAACAGTTTTATTTTGGATCAAAAACGTCTGGAAAAAACAACAAATGAGATACAACTGATTAAATTCTCACAACTTTAAGATTACAGTTGTTGCATTTTATTGAATAGTATTTATATAAAACATGTAGAGGTTTAAGATATATGGAATAATTCAGTTACAAATTAAATAGAACTGTAATGTGAAGGGGATGCTGACAAAGGGGTGCAGATCCAAATGCAGGTTTATTACACAGAGATGTGTTAACAGTCAACACAGGGGCAAACAGATGCATGCAGGGAATCCAGAGTCATGGTAAAATAACAGCCAAAGGGTCAGTCCCGGCAGCAAACCACATAAACAATTAACAAACAAAGCAAGACAAAAGAAGAGAACCGCATCATAATGTTCACAGTAACAGTATAACAAGACTTAGCAATTGGTGCGTCCGTCTGTGCTGCTTTTAAAGTCCATGTAATCAGTTCATAACGATCCTCCGACTGTGTGTGTGCAATCAACGGAATCCGGAGCAGGTGCATGTGAGCGGAATTTATCTATTTTATTTATTGAACAGATTTGATCGTAATAATCTAGGAAAAGTCTGTAAAATAACAGTGTTTTTCTGTAAACATTTTAATGAAAATATCTGTAGATTTATTATTTTTTGCACTTTATTTCAGTTTATTTCACTTTATTTTATTTCACTTTATTTTACCATAATTTTATGGTTTTTGTTTGGCAGCCGTAGCTGCCAGTCATTTGACCTTTTTTTTTAAGATTTTAAATTTTTTTTACAGAGCAAGTAATTACAAATTATTACTTTAATTTTACGTAATTTTAAATGTACTTCAAAAAACTGGAAAAAACACTGTGTAAATAATACGGCAATTGTATTGTATAAAACAGGAAAATTGCTGTAATGTGCCATTAATTATATAGTACATAAAATAACAGTCAAGCTGTTAATTTACAAATATTGTTTGTAATTTTTACGGACTTTTGAATATAATTTAAAATAACAGAAAAAATACTGTATAAATAATACTGTAATTTCCCTGTATAAAAACAAAAATGTCAGTAATTTGTTTTTAATGATGAAGTACCTAAATTGAAAGTCAAACTGTTAATTTAGAAAGATTGTTTGTCATTTTACTAAGTTTTTAATTTAATTTGAAATGACAAAAAAATACTGTAAAAAATTTAGAGATATTTTCTGTAAAATTAGTTTTTTTTTTTACAGTGTACCATTTAAAACACACATACGCACGTGACCGCGGGGGCAACTAGATTATCTGTCTTTATAAAAAGACATACAAATCACGTGACCAGGAGGGTCTCGCGCCATAAAAGCAGACGGTCTGAATGCAGAGAGAACTATATCCAGCAGCATTCACATTAAAAATATATACGGGTCCATCGCTCTCAGAGACTTCTCAAATGCATGCATGTGGTAATCCCAATCTGTGTCCATTAGTGCACACTGGAAAAGAGAGAGAGAGAGGGAGTGAGTGATGAAGTGAGAGAGAGAGGGGAGAGAGAGAGAGAGAGTGAGGGAAAGAGACAGACAGAGTGAGGGGGGCTTTTAAAGGATTTGACAGTGATTTGTAGAATCACAGTTGTGGAATGTTGGGCTTTTCCAAGCGTTTTCCCGAAGCTTCCAATACTTTCTGAATTGAATCCTCTCCTCAGTCTGATTAATCTTTAGATTGACGAATCTGAAGACTGTGGAGGTTTAAGATGACAGCTGAAGACTCTGATGTCGGAGATTTTTTCTGTCGTGATTCAGTACCATCAAACTTCAGTTCCAGATGGGCGCTCACTGGCCTCAGCATCAGTCGGTGAGATTTATTATACATTCATTATCGTCATTTACCTGTAAATTTGCATTAAATGTTACAATTTTGTATGGATTTCTGTTTGGGTGACGCGAAACAAGAGGGAATACAGTGTGTTGCTGCTGTTTGTTAACACTTAATCAAACGGCTGTGTTTGTTTCTCCTCTCGCGGGAGCTTTCGATCCAAATATA
This sequence comes from Danio aesculapii, assembly GCF_903798145.1. Lineage (NCBI taxonomy): Eukaryota > Metazoa > Chordata > Actinopteri > Cypriniformes > Danionidae > Danio > Danio aesculapii. Next base: position 25,839,920 of record NC_079445.1, read on the forward strand.
GCACTTTTTCCGCTCACCTGTTGCTGAATATGTATCAGCTAATTTACATAAAATATTAATATGCGTGCCTATGCATGCCCTCGATTCTCAGAGGTCCGCAGAGTGCGAAGATGAGAAAAGTGGGTCCCTTTTCTAGAGGGCAAGAAAGTTTGGAGTTTGGATATATTTTAAAGAGCGGTTATTGGATCAAATGTAAAATATTATTCCTTTAAAAGATAGTTAAACCCCAAAATAACATTTGCTGTATATTTACTCACCCTTCTAAAATGTAAGTATTTTCTCTTTTCAGTAGAATATTATTATGTACTTCATGTTTATTCATAAAATTAATTTTCTTTTTGGCTTAGTCCCTTTATTAATCCGGGGTCGCTACAGCGGAATGTACTGCCAACATATCCAGCATATGTTATTACGCAGCAGATGCCCTTCCGGCTGCAACCCAGCACTGGGAAACACCCATACACTCTTGCATTCATGCACATACACTACAGACAATTTAATTTATTCTATGGAGTCAATCTAGGGCCATATATACTTGCATTATAAAAGAAAGTTTTGCAAACAAAAAATTGTAAAAAAATGAAATAAAATAAAAATAAATGCAAATCATAAAAATTGCAAAGGGAAATTTTTTTGTTTTTTTGTTTTGAGAAATAAAAATGAATTTTGCAAACAAAAATATAGAACTGCAAATAAAAATCAAGTACTGCAAAAAAGAGAAAGATATATATATATATATATATATATATATATATATATATATATATATATATATATATATATATATATATATATATATTTATTTATTTATTTATTTTTTGAAATAAACATATTTGCAAAAAAAAAAAAAATTCCATGACTAACTTCCTTTTTGTCACGATGTCTCCAGCTGATGATGTTGGTTCACAGGAGGCAGGTGACTCTGCCCCTTTGTCAAATCAGGGCCAGAAAGTGAAACACACAGAAATGTAAAGTGCAAAGAGAAAACAGCATTGCAAACTCACATTTGACTGAAAAGCAAATCAAAAGGAGTGTTGCAATTGACTTGAGGGGTTTTGTAAAAGCAAAATGGAGAAAAAATATTTAGTAAATATATGTATACATTTTTTTTAAATTGCAAATATTTTTTGCTTTTCTGCACAGCTTGATTTTTATTTGCAGTTCTTTATTTTTGTTTGCAATTTTTTCTCTTTTTTTGCTCAACATTTAATTTTTTGATTGCAAAACTGTTTTTTTTATGCTGCAAGTATAAATGGCCCTATATTGACTCCACATTATTCAGTTCACCTACACCACATGTCTTTGGACTGTGGGGGAAACTAGAGCACCCTAAGGAAAGTCACACCAACATGAAGAGAACATGCGAACTCCACACAGAAATGCCAGCTGACCCAGCTGGGACTCGAACCAGTGACCTTCTTGCTGTGAGGCGACAGTGCTAATCACTGAGCCACTGTGTCGCCTATTCATAAAATGTAAGTCTGAAAAACACACATGCACATAGCCTGCAGCCGAATAAAAGAGATCAATCCTTCTGGCTTCTGACTATTCACCAAGGTCTTATAAAGGAAAACCACTGGTAAATCTGTGTACATTACTTTCAAGAATATTACATTAACTCTCAATGTAGTTTGCTGACTATTAACTGATTACTTTTAATATGCATTATTATGCGATTAGAAAGCTCCATCATTTCATGAACACAATTGTTTGCAGAAGATGTGAACTAAAGGTAGTAATATTTGCAAATAATGTTTCAGTTTCTTGCATAGACCAATCTCTTCACTTTATAACATCATAATGTATCATCAGGAGCCTCAAGTTTTAACCATGTTTTTATTTTTTATTTTTGGATTGCCTTTCTTAACTCCTAATGTCGCTAGGTAACACACTCAGTGCATTTTTTTCCAACACATTCCATAATTTCTAAAACATCAACTAATTGATAGAGGTTTATATGTCAGTGCATGGTAAAAGTGCTGGAATTAATACATATACTATGAAATATCAGAAAATATGAAGTGTAAGACCAATTTATTTAAAACATGATCAAAATAAAACATTTTTGAATACAAAATCAGTGAATAACTTTAAGTTGAATCAGTCTGTGTCTCGTGTTGATAATAACTCTATAACTAAACTAATATTATGAAAGTCTGTTATGCAGACATTTAGCTTATTAAAGTTATACTTTTTTTAATGTTGACAAAAACGCATGTATACAACTAGGATCTGCTTGTTTTGACACATTATTTAAAAGATGTGACTAAGAAATAGCTAATTAGAATTTGTTTCTTGAAGTAATTATCATTATTTATCCCTTTGAATAAGTGTCAACTGGATTTGTGTAAAGTATTGAAAAAAGAACTTGGGTACTCTTATAAAACTTGCAATATCATGCACTACTGGAAATAAAAGCTTAAATCCTGGGGTAAAACATTAATTAAAAAAGTATCTATTTATAATTGACATAAATTATTGACACAGTGTTAAAAACTATAGTTAATATGACAGACGAATTAGCTTATTTAAACCACTAAACCACACTTGCATCATTATATTTATATTCATAAAATTTTCATTTAATAAATTATCATTATATTTAATAACATTACATATATTTTTAGTATTGGTGACACAGTGGCTCAGTGGGTAGCGCTGTCGCCTCACAGCAAAAAGGTTGCTGGTTCGAGCCCCAGCTGGGTCAGTTGGCATGTCTGTGTGGAGTTTGCATGTTCTCCATGTGTGTTCACGTAGGTTTCCTCAAGGTGCTCCTGTTTCCCCCACAGCCCAAAGACATGTGGTATAGGTCAATTGAATAAGCTAAATTGGCTGTTGTCTATATGTGTGAATGGGTGTTTCCCAGTACTGGGTTGCAGTTGGATGGGCATCCGCTGCGTAAAACATAAGTTGGCAGTTCATTCCGCTGTGGTGACCCCAGATTAATAAAGGGACTAAGCTGAAAAGAAAATGAATGAATATATTTAGAATTAATTTCATTAATAAATATTTGACAATATTATCATAATGATTATAATGTTTTTATTATAATCTGATCTCAGATTCTCAGACAGTGATTCATCTTTTATAAATCTATTGGTGTCTGTGATTTTTTGATATTGGGTGATCTGGGATGGATCAAGTCCAGACACTGATGTGAACATCATAATTTTGTGAAAGAATCTCTTTATTGTGTGATATGACTGAGCAGTGGTCATAAACGGCTATTGAGTTTTCTCATTTCAAATGAATGAAGTTCTTCATACATCCCAACTTACTAAGTAGATACTTCCTCCTAGAACTATTCTCTCATATTTAGAAAGTAGGACCGGACGATTTAGTCTAAAATCAAAATCTCGATTAATTGAACATTTTAACTGGATTACAATTTATAAACAATTATTTTATGTATTTATTTTATTTTTTTGCCCTCATAGTTCACTGACGAGTTTTGTACAGTAAATATGCTCACATGTTACAAGTGAGAGATTTTTGAAGGAAGGGTGCATTACTTGAGTTTAAAATAATTGAAGTAAACACACACTGTCTGTTATCTATGATAATTTATGGTATATCAATGCTGAACAACTGAAATTAAAACACACATTGCCTAAAACGCAGCACTCCACACCGCCCATCCTCGTCACTGCTACCAAACTGACCAATCACAAAACTTGCGCTACGCAAACATAATACTACTAAAACATAATATAGTAAGTATAAATCAGCTTAACAGAGCGGGGTCACGTGACTCCACACATGGTAGGGAAAGTAATTGAAAAAATTGACCCTTGAAAATTTGATCAATTATAGGTTCTGAATGTCAATGTCAATTACTTTTCAATTAATCACCCGTCCCTATTAGAAATTTCTTTGATGGCATCTTCATCACAATAATCCTTGGTATAAAAGTGTCTTAAAGAGATAGTTCACCCAAATATACCATTACCTTGTCATTTTTTTCTCTCATGTGGTTTTAAACCTTCATGAATTTCTTTCTTGTTGAACACAAAAGAAGATATTTTGAAGAATGCTGGTTGCCAGCATCCATCAACTTCTATATAGGCATGGCAAGGCAAGCACATTTCATACACAATGGCAATTCAAAGTGCTATACATATACAGGAATAAAAGAGACAAGTATAAGAAATTAAAAACAAATAATAAAGGTGATTAAAATAGACAAAAATGTGTTAAAACAGATTATAAAAGAATGAAAATGAAAAGAAAGACATAATAGTGCGATCTGTCGGATGTAGCACAGTGCTCATTAAGTAAAGGCACAGCTAAACAGATGTGTTTTCACTCTTGATTTGAATGTGCCCAGTGTGCTGATTTAGTTACTGCTTTGACATGGCTACTGAAACTCATATCTAACTCCAGAATAACACCAAGATTCTTGACCTTATTTTTTGCTGTTTGACTCTTAGAGCCAAGGTACACATTCACCTTGAGAACCTCATCTCTGTTCCCAAATGTAATGACTTCAGTTTTCTCTTTGTTTAACAAGAAAGATTTGGCACATCCGACTGTTGATTTCATCAATGCATTGGCAGAGGGTGTCAATGGGGGCTGTAGTCATTAGGCAGTAAGGCTATGTAGATCTCAGTGTCATCAGCGATTTGGTTCTTTCTCATTATTTGGCTCAGTGGGAGCATATAAAGGTTGAAAGTATAGAGGGAAAATACTATGGAAGTCAATGAGTGCCAGCTACCAGCATTCTTCAAAATATATTCTTATATGTTCAACAGAAGAAAGAAACACCAGTAGGTTTGACAGAAGGATGACAGAATTGTCATTTTTGAGTAAACTACTCCTTTAATGCATATCACCAGTGGTGGAAAGAGTACTGAAAAATCATACTTAACCTCTACCGCACGCATTATGATATATCTATTAAAAATATTTGACTTTTTCTTTTCTTAAAATGGCTTAACTTGAAGTGCTGTAAAAATATTTTGGAAAAATGTATTTTTTAAGGTACTTTATGATGTGTTGCCATATGGCAACAACGTCCAACAGTGGATTTAACTAAGAAATTTAAAATGTAAAACTTTCCTTATAATTAATAATTTTATTGTTATAAATTATTTAATTGGTGTTGCAGTATTATAAGCTTTAAGACAGAACTTATAAATGACACCTTATAAACACTTTCCAACAACTGATATTCCAACAGCTTTCATTCATTCCATTCTTTTTTGCTGAATATTATTAAAAACAAACATAATATTGTATTATCATGTATACAACATACAGTACATATTATAACAAATAAATAACAAGTCTAGTATATCCAGATGCATCAGAATAATGTAGCTACTAGCTAACAATATTTATATATTAAATATATACTATACTCCGCCTGTCTTATCTGCCTGTGAGCTAACTTGTCTCTATCAAATGTTCAGTCTGCATCATTCTCATGGTCACTAAAACCCATCTCATCCTCACTTTCATCTGCAGGAAGAGCCAGTTCTGTCCTTTTCTTCTTTCACTTACCATAGAACATGGTGGTGTTCGCTAATACACTGTTCTTTGTATTCATATCTATTCAAAAATAATATTGCTATTAAAACTAGATTTTATCCATAATTCAAATGTCATTAACATATGACTAATCAACATTATATTACTAGCATTCATGTTGTTATTGTTACAACTTAAAAGTTCACAGCTGACCTTGCTAGCTAGCTAACCCATTGCAATATTGCACGTTCCACTATTATGTCAGGTGACCAAAATTCAATGTCTAGTCAGCGTCTAAGGACAACGATATTTTGATGTCCAATTACGACGTCAAATGACGTTGATATTTGATTGATTTTAGGTTGTGAGAGAGAAAGTGACCAGAATCCAATGTTGAGCCAACATCCTAAACCAACGTCATATTGACGTCAAATACTGCAATTAATACATCAGGTATGGCAAACAAAACCCAACATCTGATGTCATAGTGGTAACATCCACACAACATCAAGCTGTAACATTATTAGACGATGCTGATATTTGATTGATTTTAGGTTGGACATTGGACATTGACGTTGACCTGACATTGAGTTTTGACATCAACACGATTTTCATTTCCTAACAAAATGCAACGTCCCCATGACGTTGAGGTACAACGTCAATCTGGCGTCATGTAGACGTATTGTGCCTACTGGGTGTTTAAGGCCATTTCGGTCATCATACAGTAAACATCTTCTCATCAGTGAAATGCATCTAAACAGTCTCTGGGTCAAGATTTTGGAGATCTTCTTGGACACTTTTAATGGTTTCAAACAGTTTGCTGCTTATAAATAGCCCATGTCTTGAGGTAGTTCATAATTATGCGATTTACCTTCTATGTGTGATTTGATTCAACAGGAATCACAAAACTGATTTTCTAATCTCCATAGACAGGAAAAATAAAGTAATGACTGCAGGAAAGTAGTGGAGTAAAAGTACCAATACAGCACTAAAAATGTACTCAAGGGAAAATAAAAGTACGCAATTTTTTAATACGACTTAGTAAAGTACAGTTCTTGAGAAAAACTTTCTTGGATATCACACATTCTATCTTTAAATCTCGGCATGTATTCACATATTTTTTCACATCCATTGTTTATCTCATTCCTCACAGGAGACAGCGGTAGAGAAGAAACCGTTGTGCTGTAGAAGAACAACAAGCCGCTTGAATGCAAGCAACTATGACATCACAGCTGTCCGCATCATCACAGTCCCGCCACCATAGGATTATCAGGGCGCCCAAACCACACGTGGGTTCCCTCATTCACATCATGTGGATACTAACAATGGGATTTATTCCAGAATCCCAGGCCGCTTCCTCAGATACTCAACCCCACTCCATAAAGATTGAAGGAGACATCACTCTCGGAGGGCTCTTTCCGGTTCATTCCAGGGGCCCTGCTGGAATCCCGTGTGGAGAGATTAAGAAGGAGAAAGGCATCCACAGAATGGAGGCCATGTTGTACGCTCTGGACCAGATCAACAGTGACCCGGACCTGCTGCCTAACATCACGCTGGGCGCCAGGATTTTGGACACGTGCTCCAGGGATACATATGCTCTGGAGCAGTCGCTTACATTCGTCCAGGCCCTCATTCAGAAGGACAATTCAGATGTTCGATGCTCCAATGGAGAGCCGCCTATCATCCCAAAACCAGAGCGCGTAGTGGGGGTCATCGGGGCTTCGGCCAGCTCTGTATCCATTATGGTGGCCAATGTTCTCCGATTGTTTGCGGTGAGTCATTTTGATTGGCTTTTTTTTCTTTTTTAAATAATGGTGATTTCTTAAGAAACATTTCATTTTAAGGAGAATAAGGGGAAACTGTTGGATGTGGACAATATGTTCTTATTCTGGTGTTTCAAAAAGATTAAATTCCCAAAACTATTGCTTAGTGGGCTGATAATATTGACCTTGAACTGATTTTAAATAATTGAAAACTGCTTTCATTCTAGCCGAAATAAAACAAATGAGACTTCCTCCAGAAGAACAAATATTTGAGAATAAAAGAAAATAAAATTCATAGCAGGGTTAATCATTTTGACTTCAACTGTATGTGAAGTTAAAATATAAACTAATTTCGAGAGGATTACGTGCTTATGATTGACCACGGATTTACCAATCGGATGAATCTAAAACACACATAAATTACCGGATTTCCTTACCTTAGTCATCTTCGTCTTGAAGAATCCTCCCATCCACACTCCCTCCCATCCACATTCCTCCCCCTTTTCCTAGCATAATTCAGAGTAGGGCAGCACGGTGGCTCAGTGGTTAGCACTGTTGCCTTACAGCAATAAGGTCACTGGTTTAAGTCCCAGCTGGGTCTGTTGGCATTTCTGTGTGGAGTTTGCATGTTCTCCCCATGCTCATGTGAGTTTGCTCTGAGTACTCTGGTTTCCCCCACAGTCCAAAGACATGCAGTATAAGTGAAATAAATAAACTAAATTGGCCGTAGTACATTAGTGCGCGAGGTTTGGGTGTTTCTTAGTATTGAATATACTTATATATACAAATGCAGGGAGAACATGCAAACTCCACACAGAAACGCCAACTGACCCAGCCGAGGCTCAAACCAGCGACCTTCTTGCTGTGAGGCGACAGCACTACCTACTACCAAGATGCATATAATGTACTGTATAAAATATTATAATGATGAATAACATTTTATTGTGTGCCTTTTGTAAAGAATGGTACAACTTTAACAATAGTAATATTAGCTCCCGTATTTCAAAATCTAAACCAAAAATTAAGTTATTATACACAGCAGGATGTAAAATAAAATGACATATTTAAATATGTAAATAATCTTTTTCAATATGCCAATATTTGTGTACATCTCAAGAACATTGTTTCATTTAGATTTTTTTTTACAGAAAGGATATTTCTATTTGATATTTCTATTTTTCACTCTATAAATCAGCTCAAAAGAAAATACATTTTCAGAATATTTTTAAGAATAAAGTGAATATTATACAAGCACTGATAAAAACAGATTTTATTTAGAAGTTGTCTGTCAATTTCACGAAAAAATGACAAGTAACACATTGAATTAAATAAGACATTTAATATAGAAAGACATTATTGTGTTGCAAAACACTCTCCAATAATCTTCATTTATATTAAAAAAAATGTAATCTTTAAGACCAGCCTTCGGTACAGAACTGTACATTAAATAAATTGAGGTGGTACGATGGCTCAGTGGTTAGTACTATCACATCACAGCAAGAAGGTTGCTGGATCGAGTCCCGGCTGGGCCAGTTGTCATTACTGTGTGGAGTTTGTATGTTCTCCCTCTCTTGTGTGGGTTTCTTCCGGGTGCTCTGGTTTCCCCCACAGTCCAAAGACATGTGCTATAGGTGAATTGGGTAAGCTTAATTGTCCGTCGTGTATGGATGTTTTCCAGTGATGGGTTGTGGCTAGAAGGGCATCCGCTGCATAAAACGTGCTGAATGAGATGACGGTTCATTCCACTGTGGTGATCCCAGATTAATAAAGTGCCTAAGCCAAAAAGAAAATGAATGAATGAACAGTACATAATATTTTACTAGATGTTTTTCAAGATACTAGAATTCAGCTTAAATTGACATTTAAAGGCTTAACTAGGTCAATTAGGTTAATTAGCTGTATAACTGTATAATGATGATTCGTTCTGTAGACAATCTGTAGGAAAAAATATTGAATTTATCGAATATATATATATATATATATATATATATATATATATATATATATATATATATATATATATATATATATATATATATATATATATATATATATATATATATATATATATATATATGAAAGTGCTGTTAATGCAAATGTATTGACTTTAATGTTTCAAATAAATTTTGTGAAAATAAAATTTTATAATATGGGCAAATCATTGGTGTAGCAGTATAAGTATATTAAAAGAACGCTTACAAATATGCTCATGCTTTATAGGGCAGTCAATGAAATACTCATCTGAAAAAATCTGTCACTATTATAGGACTTATAAAAGTTATAAAACGATGTTTTAATCAGTGTCAATGATGTTATTATACTCTATATATACCTGGTCCAATAAAGGGTTCAATTATTTACTATTTTGGGCTGGCCTTAAATAATGTTTTAAGTATTTGTCATTAAATGATTTTTTAACGTGCCTAGCAATATGTTTTGTTGTATAAACTATTGTCACACTGAATAACATTGGCTGCTTTTTGGGGTGTCACGGTGGCGCAGTAGGTAGCACAATCGCCTCACAGCAAGAAGGTCACTAGTTCGAGTCTCGGCTGGGTCAGTTGACAGTTTGCATGTTCTCCGTATTTGTGTGGGTTTTCTCTGGGTGCTCCAGTTTCCCCATGCGCTGTAGGTGAATTGAATAAAGTAAATTGGCCGTAGAGTATGACTGTGTGTGTGAATGTGAGAGTGTATGGATGTTTCCTAGTACTGGGTTGCAGCTGGTAGGGCATCCACTGCATAAAACATATGGCATAATAGATGCTGGTTCATTCCGCTGTGGCGAGCTCTGAAATAGAGACTAAGCCGAAGGAAAATGAATGAATTATATAAATTTGGAATGTTTTTTTCACTAGAATTGTTAGAGAAACAAAATCTCCAAACTAACCAGAGCATGAAAAGCAAACAATAGTTTTGCCAGTTCTCTCGTGCCTCAAGACAGATTTGTTAGTGAGTGCTGTTATTTTGGTACTTTGTAAGGCTGTGTGTTGTTCTGTGTGGAGCTCTTGCATGGCGTTTCTGCAAGACTTCTGCTGCGCTGCTGATAGAGCCAATGCTACAGGAAGTAGAACTAATTCTGTTAAAAGGTTTGGATTGTGTTTCAGCTCGACTGGCATCTCGGCAAGAGCTTCTTAAGCAATATAGATTCTTCCTTTATGGCGTTCCGAGAGAAAGTGTATCCGATTTTCCTTGAAGTGAGAATTGTTTCTGAACTGAGCTCAACGTTGACCTCTGTCCTCAAAACACTGAAACCCGGCAAGGTGAAATGTGCTGCGAGAGCGTCATTCATTTCATTTCAAATCCATTCAGATCATCCTTCAGCTCGCAAATCCTACACCTGAGCTGTACTCAATTTCATTCCGCCCTCTGCCACGTTTGATTATTATTATTTATTTGTTGGATTTATTGATTTATTTAATCGTTGGCGTTCTTTGTGGTCTGGCTGTTCGTGAGCTGATGGAGTTTTCAGTCATCACACTTTCAGGGAAGATAAACATTTCACAGAATAAAAGTGACTTAGTCAGAGCTCCATTAGGTTTCTCTCGGGACATTGTACCTGTGTCCTAATCGTATTGTGTTATTCATTACTTTTAGTGAAACGCCCTAAATAGGAATAAAACAATCATATATAGGCTTTTTGATGATAGTGGATAAAGAGGAGAGTGGAAAAGTGTGTCATCTAGAAAGTGTCATCTACACATCTGGATTTCTATATTTGTTTTTATGAAATTTGTTTTTAAAGGAACACATATGGACATTTGTACAGGCGTTGGTCAGTGTTGAGATTTTGGTTTATTTTCCTTTAGTTGTAAAAATACATGTTTAAAGATTTATTTTACTACATTGCAGCTATTTACATCTTTAGATCATTATATGCACTCACTGGCCACTTTATTAGGTACACCTTATGAGTACTGGGATGGACCCACTTTTGCCCTCAGAACTGCCTTAATCCTTCGTGGCGTAGATTCAACAAAGTACTGGAAATATTCCTCAGAGATTTTGGTCCATATTGACATGATAGCATCATGCAGTTGCTGCAGATTTGTCGGCTGCACATCCATGATGCCAATCTCCCGTTCCACCACATCCCAAAGGTGCTCTATTGGATTGAGATCTGGTGACTGTGGAGGCTATTCGAGTACAGTGAACTCATTGTCATGTTTAATATATGAAAAATATGGAAAATATCCCCCACACCATTACACCACCATCATTTTCGGACCATTCTCTGTAAACCCTAGAGATGGTTGTGCATGAAAATTTCAGTAGATCAGCAGATTCCGGAATACTCAGACCAGCCTGTCTGGCACGAACAACCATGCCACGTGCAAAGTGACTTAAATCACTTTTCTTCCCCATTCTGATGATCGGTTTGAACAGCAGCAGATTGTCTTGACCGTGTCTACATGGCTAAATGCATTGAGTTGCTGCCATGTGATTGGCTGATTGGAAATTTGCGTTAACGAGTAGTTGGACAGGTGTACCTAATAAATTGACCAATGAGTGTACGACTTAATAACAATACTTTTAACTCTTGATTTCGATTCAAAATTGAATATTTCACTTTTTAATATTTTTAATATTTTCATTTAATATTTTACTTTTTATAATAATTTAGTTTCAAATTCAAACCAGCAAAAAATCTGATTATCTTTACCATTAATCATTCATTAAAGGTTTTGTTTAGAATTTTTAAAAATTGTATATGGCTTAAATTGAACAGAAATATGTGTAGGTATAGTGTGTCCAGAGTCATATTAGAGTGATATAAACACAGGTCTCTTTTTTTACATTTCCTGACATTAAAATATGATTCAAATGATTTTGAGGTCCTAAGCAACATGACACAGCAGTGTGGTTTTCCCTGCTCATCGATATAGATTTTCAGTCGCATATTACCATGTCTCAGTATTAATACGTATAAACATGTCCACAAGACAGGATTTGCTAAGAAACTGGGATTAAAAGATCTGTTCAACTCTCTGTGATCAAACTTAAGAAGTAGTAAGTGGTACACTTTGTTTTTTTTTTGCGTTTTTTGAGCTACGTAATTCATAACTGCTGGAATCAGCACAGCTATAAACGAGAATGCTTCAATAACACAATAGTTGTCCCAGTTTGTGGGTGTTAAATCAGTTTATCTAGTACAGTGACTTAGTTATAATGAATCTCTAAACAGCAGCATATTTACCCGTATAGTGGGCATCCTGTCACATTTACCGTGAGCAGATGAGCAATATCACACAAACTGTGTGTTTGTTTGTATGTATGTGCGCACACACGAACACAGTGATCACTGTAACAGCGTTTATCTTACTGTGGTATTTGTGACTGTGGGTCTCTGTTTCATCATGTCTGAGTTGTGATTTTGCTGTGGTTATCCTGACATCCGAGCCTCTGTAGCAAAATTTTCAGTGAGTTTGCAGGGAGAACCAGCTTATTTTCATTTAAGGGCACAGTTGCCAAATCAGTAACTATTCCCTCTGACCCAAAAATGTATGCAAATTAGTACATATTTCAATATGCATTGCTTTATTTGCATATATAACCATAACATTACAGAAAGTTTGTGATATAAAAGTTATTCAAATGTACTGTGGTTAATTAACTGAAAACTAATGGTGATAAATATTAGTTAAGATTCTTATCCTATTAAATCCTGGTCCCTTGCATTTTTTACCCTGTTTTATTTAATTAAACTATAATTTTGACCAAACAACCAACTAAATATGGCATGTCAGCAATAAAATGCAATTCAAATCATAAAATTGACAGATTAAGTTAATTCATATTTAATTTGAAAAGCATCACACATTTTTTATTAGTTTTCATAAAAGGAAAAAAATAATTCACAATTTCTTAATATAAACTTACTACAATAAGAACAAAATTTGCTGCATGAATGTTTTGAATAAGGATTGAAAATGAACAAATGAAACATGTGAATTGATTCACTGAAGTCAAAAAAAGAATAAAAATGATTATTGTGTCATCTTGAATCATTTACAACAAACATGCATGTTCACACACTGGTTCAAGTTCATGTCTGTGGAAGGCAGATATTTAACAGTGTATATGGAGGATCCGCTCTATATTAAAGTGCTCTCGACAGCTCAGACTCCTGGTGGAAAATGAAGCGTGAGCTGGGAGAAATGCAGCTGGCCTGTTATCAGCTTCACACAGCCTCTGTTCTGTGCTTTACTGAATGACTGTGGGCCTTTAGCACCATTTGTAGATCGACAGCGACAAATAGCCAGCATTTGTGGGTGGTCTGGTCTGCTCTTGCTCTTGGTTTGATTGTCCCTTGCATTTTCTAAATCATGGTATTCACAGACACTAAAAAGGTTGATTTCAGAGGCTTAGAAATCAGATACCTGTGTTAATAGTGAAAACTGTGGCCATTATTTAAACTACAGCTAGTACACTTTAAAATATGCTGGGTTGTTTTAAATAAATTTTTGGTCAAATATGGACAAACCCAGCAAGTTCATTTTTTTAGGGTGCTTTCACACCTGTTTTATTCCCAAACAGGGATTAAATTTGTTACAATGTTGCACTTTGTACTTGGTGCGGTTCGCCTTTACACGACAAAGTTTCTAAACGGACTAAAAGAGCTAAAACATGTCATGTGTGAGTAAACTCTCCTCACATTGGTCAGTTTCACTGCAGAGTCCCGCTCAGCTGTCATGCGTCCTTATTTTAATTTATGGCAAGGAGCAACAAGACATTATAAGCGGAAAGCTGCGCTTTAATTATAAATGTATAGTACAGTGGCCAGACGGAAGCCACTCCTCGCCTGGAATTTGCCAAAAGGCATCTGAAGGACTCCCAGACCATAAGAAACAAAATTCTCTGGTCTGATGAGACTAAATGTGTCTAAAAGTGAATGTCAGGCGTTACGTTTGTAGAAAACCAGGCACCGCTAATCACCAGGCTAATACCATCCCTACAGTGAAGCATGGTGGTGGCAGCATCATGCTGTGGGGATGTTTTTCAGCAGCAGGAACTGGAAGACTAGTCAGGATAGAGGAAAAGATGAATGCAGCAATGTACAGAGACATCTTGAATGAAATCCTGCTTCAGAGTGCTCTTGACTGGGGTGATGGTTCATCTTCCAGCAGGACAATGACTTAAAGCACACTGCCAAAATATCAATGGAGTGGCTTCACAACAACTTGGTGAATGTCCTTGAGTGGCCCAGCCAGAGCCCAGACCTAAATATGAAATCTGAAAATGTCTCTACACCGTTGCTTCCCATCCAGAGAATAATTTAACATATTGTATTAATGCTTTCTATGTCACCTTTAAAGCCTGTCTCATTTGCAAAGTAAGAGTCCCACTTAGGTGGTAAATATGATAAAAGATGAACTTGAAATAAAGGAAAATTCATTGATCATTGTTGTAATCTCACTAGGAAACTTTGTGCCCAATCAAATGAATACGTATTAAAGATCCTGTGTGGATCATCAGAGTAGTTGTTTTGTACTTCTATTTAGATATCAGAGAACAAATTAATCTAGTGTATTAACGCTTTCTATGGCACATTTAAAGCCTGTCTCATTTGCAAAATAAGAGTCCCACTCTACAGTTTAAGTCAGAATTATTAGCCCCCTGAATTATTAGCCCCGTTTATTTTTTCCCCCAATTTCTGTTTAACGTTTTTTCCAACACATTACTAAACATAATAGTTTTAATAATTCATTTCTAATAACTGATTTATTTTATATTTGCCATGATGACAGTAAATAATATTTGACTAGATATTTTTCAAGACACTTCTATACAGCTTAAAGTGATATTTAAAGGCTTAACTAGGTTAATTAAGTTAACTAGACAGGTTAGGGTAATTAGGCAAGTTATTGTATAAAGATGGTTTGTTCTGTAGACTATCACAAAAAATATATAGCTTAAAGGGGCTAATAATTTTGACCTTAAAATGTCTCTTTTGCAAAATAAAAGTCCCACTTAAGTAGAAAGTATGATATAATATTAACTTAAAATAAAGGAAAAATCAGAAAGAGGAAACAGTGGTTTGAGGCTTACTGTATGTCATTTATATGAAGTGAACTCTTATCATTCAGATATATCCAGATTTTCATTCTGTGACACCTTTAAATCACACTTTTACACACAACAGTTGGGTTTGTTTATATTTCACCCAACACTGGGTTAAAACAACCCAATATTTTAGAGTGTATCCTATTGCTTGTGCTCCCATTGGTGTAACTGTATAATTGGTTTTGCCGTAGACAATAGGCATGAATGTTTATATCACAACTATTCTGTGACCATTTGAATGTTTGTAACAGAAAGAATAATGCTGTTTCAAAAGACTAAAGCCTGAAGCCGTTTCATAACCATACACGATGACTGATCTCTCTGGGTCAAATGCAGATTTTAACGTACAGCTGTGATAGTCAAAGCTTTAATAAACATATGGGAATCATGATAACTTAAGAATAAAGACTGTGTGGATGTTTGAAGTGAGATCATTATATTCTGACATTTGATTTGTTATATTTTATTAATAGAAGCAGGAAGAATTTGTTTTACAAGACGTTCACACATTTGCAGTAAAAATACACTTGTAGGCCCTTAAAGAAAATTTCTTTATTAGAAATGCACCAATAATAAGTTTCTCAATTGATGCTGAGAAGGCAAGGCAAGGCAAGGCAAGGCAAGTTTATTTATATATAGAAAAAGAAAAGAAAGACATAAGAGTGAGAGCCAATTATTCACTGGCATGTGCCGATACCAATGTCGATGTGATAGTTTTTGGTTCTAACTTTTGAAGCTTTTAAACCTGATCTTGTGAAACTATAACAGTAAAGAGCTTACAACCTGCAGCTTTGTCCTCATTGCCAGCCCAGTTCAACAATAATTTCACACAACAGACTTTTTTTTACACACAATTTAAATCCAATCCATATTTTCCACCCACATTTGATTGATGGGATAATTGACCAGTACTTATTGCTTTTATTTTCCGATCATTGGCTGATATATCAGCGGATGTCTAGTCATTATAAAGTAAAATGAATAAAACATTTTAAAATCTGATACTTATATTTACCTTGATTGGAGTTTACCTTGTTAAATTGTCACCTTCAAAAGAATATTTTGAGATTTCCCCTTAGCAAATAATCATTCTTGCTTATAAAATGCATGCATACCTGTCAACATTGAGATGTAAAAATAAGGCATACCCCCAACCCCAACGCCCCCAAAAAAGACAACGGCCAGTAATATGTTTTTATTGTTACTATTATTTCAAAAGCATAGAATAAACAGCATACATTAGAAAACGCAGCAAATATTTTAAACAGTATAGCCTAATAAAATTAATAGCTATTATAAAGAAATCAAATCTCATTAACCCTGTCTTCGCTGTATAATTTAAACATTCTGAATAAAAAGCAGCGAATGAATCTCTCATTTAGATTTTCCATTAAATTACATTAAATAACAGGTGTCACTTTAAAAATGCACAGATCTATGATGAAAGCATGCGATTGTTTTCCTAACTGTGCGATCATACCGAAGGCAGTGAGAGCGTCAAACGTCGGAATGGCCACCCTGGCGACAATGCTGTTTGCCTTCAGCTCCAGCGACGAGATTCTCAAAATTCACTACATTGATCTCATATTTAAAGGAGCCGTTGCAGCATATCATATTAGTTACATTCCCGCAAAAAACATGCTTTCTAGCATTAAAATGTAGCACACTTTTCATCAAATTCAATTATTCAAATTATTCAATTGAAGATAAAGTTGCATGTGGTGTGGCTTTACTCCATTTAATTATCCAACATGGGTTTATCGCAGGGGGGTTGCGCGGGCCCCCTAAATGTATGGGCCCTTAGAATCGTCCTAACTTTCCCCCCCTAGCGGTGCCCCTGGGCGTGGATATATATATATTGCGATCGTGATTTTCGAAAGTATTACATCGCTTTGTAAATGTTTATTATTACCATTTGTTGAGTCTCCCCATACAGTTTGATAAAGTACTTGGACCCGGAAGCCACTTCCCATGAAGTCACACTTAACAAGCGGATAGAATGAAAGCACACAACAGATTCACATCTAAGAGCAAGAGGCGTCCCCTGGTGGTTCAGCGGTATGGGTTGCATATAGAGAGGATCGGTTCTTTAATGTTTGTTGCCACCCTTCATAGAAAGATTACAAATATAGGACAAATATCCCTTTACGGGATGATAGTAGGATAGAATTGTAAAATATGGGAGAATCCAGGAAAAAACAGGAGGGTTTACATGTTTGTGCATGACATAACTTAAGTCAGGGGCGGCATGGTGGCTCAGCAGTTAGCACTGTCGCCTCACAGCAAGAAGGATGCTGGTTCAAGTCCCAGCTGGGCCAGTTGGTATTTCTTTGTGGAGCATGCATGTTTTCCCGGTGTTCTAGTGCGTTTCCTCCGGATGCTAAGATTCCCCTACAGTCCAAAGACATGCGGATGAACTAAATTGAAAATAGTGTATGAGTGTGTGTGTGTGTGTGTGTGTGTGTGTGTTTGTGTGTGTAAATGTGAGAGTGTATGGGTGTTTCCCAGTGCTGGGTTGCGGCTGGAAGGGCATCCACTGCGTAAAACATATGCCGGAAAAGTTGTCAGTTCATTCCGCTGTGTTGCGACCCCTGATAAATAAGAAACTAAGTGAAGGAAAATTAATGAATCTTAAGTCATAGTGTATATCCTACATCAAAACTACATTAGCTTTTTAAATCATAAATACAAATTCTACCTGACTATTCTGGGTTAATTGTTTTCAGTACTCAAATCAAGTAAAAAATAATGCACATTCACATTTTAAGTCTACATTCTTACATGTTTAACATCAATGAAATGCTTGAAGTGTTTGCATGTGACTGCTGGTAATGTTGACATGACTCATGTGTGGAAAGGCTTGAAGGCTGTCATGCTTATGGTGCATAGCAACAAATTAGTATCCGAGACTAAATCTTCCTCCTAAATCCATGTTTTCCTAGGCTTCCAAATTAAATTACGCACTAGAAAGTACTGGAAGTACTTTAGATTGTCATGCAAGATGTAACAAGTGCCTGAACGGCGTCACCAGCAGTGCAACAGACTGCAATATATATATGTTACATGATGGGGGAGAAGCAGTTAAATCTGCCGTAGCAAGTGAGCTAGTAGAATTAAATATATTGTATGGCTTATGGCTGAGAAATGGCAACCTTGTCTCTTGATCTGTCTCTCTCCCTCTGTGCTTAACGTAATTTGACTAAAACCCCTCTAATCCTTCTAGATAATCTGTCAAATGGTCCTCTCCCTCTTCTCTCCTTCTCCGGTCAGCATCCACCTTTTCCTCACTGTCCGCAAGCTCCGCTTCTTAAAAAACCTCTCATTAAGCCACACGGGCCAGGCAGACATTAGTAGACGCAAAGCCTAGCCCAGTGACATCAGCCGCGTCATTAAGAAACTAGCACAACAGTAAATTAATCTTCTCATCCTTTTTTTTATACAAACAAATGCTTTTACAGTGGTAGCTCGTGCCATCTGTATTTCCCCAGGATTTTTATGTGCTGCAGCAAAAGTGGCTAAGCAATATTACTAAGCAAAAGTGCTCTTGTTATAATGATCTGAGAGATATATATTTATCACATGACTGTGACATTATTTCACTGTCGAGTTTGTATGTTCTCCCCATGTTGCCGTGGGTTTCCTCTGGGTACTCTGGTTTCCCCCACAGTCCAAAGACATGTGGTATAGGTGAATTAGATTAACTAAAATTGGCTATAGTGTATGAGTGTGTGAATGCGTGATTGTATGGGTGTTTCCCAGTATTGGGTTGCAGTTGGATGGGCATCTGTTGTGTATAGTTGGCAGTACATTCCGCTGTGATGATAAATAAGGGACTAAGGGGAAAGAAAACGCAGCCACAGACTTAAGTTTGGGCTCTAGATAAAGTGGGGGCTCGTCCGGGATGGGAGTAAGGTGTGGGGGTGAGTGTAACAGAAGCCAGCTAGCGAGGTGCTATGCAGGTAAACCTCACTCCTCTGACCTCTGAAGGTGGTCTAATGATCGATGCTAGAGGACATGGTCTTTAGCCTCCTTGCAACCAACTCCCATACAAAGAATCGCCAGTTTGACCCCAGCTCAGAACGGGATGGGCGCAGTAGGACCGGTGGGTTTCAAATACAAATCACACTAAACAACAAGTTTAGAACGAGAGATATATACAAGATGTATCCAAAATGGCTGACACTAAATAAACAACACAGACATTACAAGCAGAATGATTTCATCTATAACCATGGTTCACATTCTTCTGATCACCCGAAAATAATATTACAGTTTTCAAAAGCCAGTAAAATCATCTTCTTTCTGCAATTTTGCTGTGAAAAGGATTCAGACGAGTCCTGATGTGTTCTGTCTTTAATTTTTCAGATTCCTCAGATCAGTTATGCTTCGACAGCACCCGAGCTTAGTGACAACAACCGCTATGACTTTTTCTCCCGAGTCGTGCCACCAGATTCCTTCCAGGCCCAGGCCATGGTGGACATCGTCAAAGCCATGGGGTGGAATTATGTTTCCACTCTGGCATCAGAGGGCAACTATGGAGAGAGTGGTGTAGATGCTTTCATCCAGATATCCAGGGAAGCAGGTAAAACAAATGCTTTCTAGTTGCAGCTCAATTTTCCCAGATTATCCATACTCTGGTTTTCCATAACCGAAGTGGAATTCATCACCGTCTATCCAAGGACTTAACACGTCTGGTGTTGTATTTGATGAGGAAAGAGGATAATGATCAGGGGATTTGGCAGATTTTCTGTGTGTAAACAAGTTATTAGTCACCTAGATGTAATGACAGGCATGCTATAGACTGAAATGGGTGTTACATTCATTTAAAAAACACTGTAATTGTTATTCTTTGTTTATTTTTTATTTTATTTAGGTGGTCTTTGCATTGCACAGGCCATTAAAATTCCTCGGGAGCCAAGACCTGGAGAGTTTGACAAGATCATCAAAAGGCTAATGGAGACATCCAATGCCAGAGGGGTTATTATTTTCGCTAATGAAGATGACATCAAGTGAGTAGTCTTTTAGTAGTAATACTGAAGCAGGAGCCATGGCCTTGGATAAATGGTTAGAGAACAGATCAGTCACCCTACAATGGGAACTTCAGGAACGTTAGAAGTTTAATGTTTTACAGAATGAGTTTTTATCCAGTTTAATTTGCATTTCATAATGTAAGAGGAAATTAATTTCATGCATATATGGGTCAAGGGCTAGACGTCTCATTTAGACTCAATTTAAAGTACTTTCTATGAATTGAAAGTGGTTTTAAAAAGAAGTAAAGTGTGAACTTATATGGCAAATTTTTTCTGACCTGAACTTATAACTACTTTTTTTTTTTATTATATTTTAATTGATTACTTTTTTGCTGACTGACAAATGAGTATAACATAGTTGTTTGGAGGATATTGGCAATGTTTAAAGGGCCATGAAACCCCCTTCTTTCGGTTCAAGTCTACCTCAAAATTAAAAAAAAATGCTTCATAATGGGCGTGGCTGGCAGAGCAGGAGAGAAAGAGCGGAGCGAACAACTTGTCAGTTGGCTCACAAAAAGAGACACAAACCGTGAGGAGACACATTATTTTACAGTTTACAAAGTTAAAATGCAAAGAAATAAACAGTAATTTAATGCCCTGCTACATTTGTCATTCGTAATTTCATATACACATAATAACCACAATTTGTTATATCATTATAAAGATAATCATGTTGATATAAACACTATAAATGAGGAGGAATTCTCCTCAATCACCGGGTCTGAAAGCAGACACAGTGGATAGCAGTGCAGCAGGTCTCTTGTACTGTCTATTGCAACCATTAGCCCTGCTGGTAATTTGGATGATTTTAAACATAGGAGAGCACAGCAGCACGGATATAGGTGATGTAATACACCTGCTTTGACACAATCTACATTGTAAAAGCGCTATAGAAATAAAGATGAATTGGACTAAATTGAATCGATGTGTCTGAATGGTAACAAACTCAACTGATAAAAGACAAAGTCTGCCGTTGTCCAATTCTCGTACAGCTCTCTCAACAAAAATGCTTCCTGCAAACCAACAGCTTTGCTGTATTGACCCTGACAGCATCGCACTGAAAAACATGCAACAAACCCCATGGATCATGGAAACAAACACATACAACCCTTCATGAATGGCTAAATACTTAGTGCCGTGCGCAGATAAGGATAAGAAAACTCTGCTATGAATAATTATGACAAACCAACGTGTCATCACTCTACTAGCAGATTCACGCTATGTCACCGATTTTGATCCTGCCCCAAATATTATTTTAAACCCGGAAGATGAAATTAGCTGACAAAAGCTCAAAATTATCCAGTTTTCCCCACAATTAAAGCTGACAGGTGCTAACATTGTCTTAACTGATACTCAACACACACAAATCTGTTAAAATCTCAAAAAAGTTCTTGAGAGTGTCTTGAACCTTTAAAAATTATTTTACTTATGAAAATAACTGTAACCCCCCCAAAAAACGATTTTTCTGACCTGATTTTGTTGTATGTTTTTGTTGCAGGCGTGTCCTAGAAGCTGCAAAAAGAGCCAATCTTACAGGTCACTTTTTGTTTGTGGGATCTGACAGCTGGGGTGCAAAGAGCTCACCAATCCTAAACCAGGAGGACGTGGCCGAGGGTGCAGTAACCATCCTGCCCAAACGAGCATCCATTGAAGGTATAAACTAATGGCACATGCTAGTGTAATTAATGAAGCTCTCAAAACGGAGAAGAAATTCCATCACATAAAAAATGTGGTATTCGGTATTATATCACATAATATGCAATGCAGACTGTTAAGCCAACTTTTGAATAAAGTAAATGCATTCAGAAATCAATTCAGTTTTTATCTGTAAAGCAGAAACACGTCTTTAAATAGTATATTTATTGAGCTCAGTTTAGTCAGTGTTGTTAAGTTCATTAATTATGAATCAAATTCAGCTTTATTATAAGCAACTCTACAGAAGTGAATAGCGCCATCATTCAGCTTAAGTCAGTTTAATTCAGTTCAATAAGTAAGTCATTGGTAAACAGTTAGAATTAAAGCCTGAAAAAAATAAAGGTTTCAAAGGAAACACGTCATGATTTTGCCAAGAACGATGCGATTCTAGATTAACATCTGTGTTGATCCTGTTCAAAAATGTAATCCATACCTATTCCCTACCCCTAAAACCAACCATAACTGTAAAATATTCCCAATATTAGAAGTTAACATTCATTTCAACAATATACAGGACAACGGTGCTACATCAAACAACATAAATTGACAACATAACATAGGACAGTGCACTACTATAAAAATTTAGAGAATCAAATAAAATAAGATAAGATAAACTAAAATGAAAAAAAATAAGATACAATAAAATAAGATAAATAGAATAAGAAAAAAATTAGATAAGATGAATTAAATAAGAAAATGAATAAAATAAAATAAGTAATATTAATCATATTATTACTAAATATTAATAGCTAACTGAGCAAGCTAAAGGCAACAGTGGCAAAGGACTAAAATACCATCAAGTGAAACAAAAAAAAATCTTCAGGTGCTCTGGTTTCCCCCACAGTCCAAAGACATGCACTAAGGTGAATTGAAAAAACTAAATTGGCTTTAGTGTATGTGTGGGAATGAGTGTGTATGGGTATTTCCCAGTACTGGGTTGCATCTGGAAGGGCATCAGCTGTGTAAAACATATGCTGGATAAGTTAGCAGTCCATTCTGGTGTGGAAACCCCTGATGAATAAAAGGACTAATCCGAAGAAAAAATGAATGAATGAATGAATGAATTCCATAAAAGCTTTCTTATGGTGGAAAATGTTTTTTGAGGTTGGTTCAAGAATGTGCGCTGCAGTTCTCTGTCTATTTATAAAGGTAAGTAAAAGTGTAAGCTACCGGCTTCAGGAGGAGGCAAGGCCAAAACAACAAAGCAGACTTTACAATAACACCTAGAAAAAGCCAATTGATTACACATAAAAGAACAGCAATAAGTCATGTCTTAATTTAGATTGATTGGGTTGATTTTGTAATGGAAAAATAATACAATAGAGCTACGAAAAGGAGTCAAACAAACAGTACTTTAAGGTTTTCCAGAGAATCAAACAGTATTCAGGTACAGAAATTGAAAATTAAATAACGCATAGTTGTCATTGTATTACTAAATCAGTAAAATGATTATTCTTTAAAGTTACGAATTGACTTTATTGTGCCCGAATGTTTTAAACTCTCTTGAAATACCTTTAAAACACATGCAAATTATAAACTATCAGTCTGTTATGGTTATACTTTGTAATGACTCCACAAATCTCATGTATTCTTAACTTTTGTGCTGATTAACGTTGCAAAATAGGTTCATTCTGAAAATGTAGCCCTAAATACGTTTCTGGAGATCACAAATTATGTAGCAAGAGCTACGTATGGCTGCATTTCGTCTTTAAATGAATGCTACAGGGCGGTATGATGGCTTTCCTTTTCTCGCTTACCAGCTGACCACTTACCTCCATATGGATGGCTTTCCCATTGTTACCAGTTTGCTTGCAGAGCGGAGTTAACAGCGACGAGGGGGTTCGAGTCCGGTGAAGAACAGTCCCAGAAAGGGGCTAAGACAAAAACAGAAGCCAAAAAATATAATAACCAAGTAAATAACAGGGTGAGAATGTGGTAAAATCTGAAAACATGGTAAAAATCAGGGGGCTTTTCTTTTGCTGGATCGATTTTCAAAACATTGTGGTTAAGTTTAGGGAAGGGGGTGGGCGGTCAATAGGTGCTTTTCAAAATACTATTGGTTTGGTTTAGGGAAGGGGGGGGGGGGGGGGGTTGGTCGCTTGGTCAGTCAGTCAGTGAGTTAGTCAACAGCATGGTGGATTCGCAAAAAAAAAACTGCAAAAAAACCCAGCTCCTGTGACAAATTTGGTGCTCTCCAGAAATGTATACAAAGAGTACATAATCAGAATGAACCTGGGTTGTAACTATGCCAACTCAACGTTGCAGATCCAGCAATGTGACTATTGCAGACACACACATTGCGATATTGATGCTGAAACGATATATTGTGCAGCCCTCATTGCTTTAGTGTTTCCTGTATTTGTTTTTAAGACTTTCAAAGGGCTGATTTGCATTTTATGAATCCGCAAGGGTTATGCTTTTTAGATAAAATCCCTTTTTGATGATCTGCTGAAGACTACATCTTAAGTAAGGTGAGTAAATCAACTGCCGATTTTCTCCTTTGAGTGAACTCTCCCTTTAACCTGTTTCTCAGGCTTTGACCAGTACTTCACCACAAGATCCCTGGAAAACAACAGGAGGAACATCTGGTTTGCTGAATTCTGGGAGGACGACTTCAAATGCAAGCTGACACGGCCTGGAATCAGAGGCGACGGCGGGCTGAGGAAATGCACAGGCGAGGAAATAATTTCAGACAAATTACTCCCATAATCGCAGTAGTGCTTGAACGATCACACATTCTTATGCTTTTAAGACGTGTAAAGTACAGCTAAATGGATTATTCCCTCAGCAAAGCCTTTTCAATTCCTGTCGTCTTGCTTTCAGGAGAGGAACGAATCGGCCGGGATTCGGCATATGAACAGGAAGGCAAGGTGCAGTTTGTGATCGACGCGGTGTACGCAATGGCCCACGCTCTTCACAGCATGCACATTGACCTCTGTGCCGGTTCAATGGGCGTTTGCGACAAAATGGACCCGGTGGATGGAAGAATGCTGCTGACTTACATTCGTGCCGTCAATTTTAACGGTAAGCCTTCTCAAGGACAGAGCAGGAGCACGTGAGCCATTTCAGACCCCACGAAAAAGACCTTGAATTTGCAGTCGGTAATGGGTTTGTATTGAAACAAGACTAATCAACCTCACAGGAATTTGAATGAAGCTTTTTATTTCTGAGGAATGCTTTGAATTTGCCAGGAAGGTTGCGTGTAATAAACGTACTTTTGTCAAACCTTTGGAATGGAGGATATAAGCCATTACTCTGAGACTGACAGGTGAAAATAGGTGAAGAGTAGTTTTGGCGCGAGGGGAAAGGGCAGAGAAGAAGCTGCCGTTTCCAAGGAGGAAGGCTGCGAGTCCCATGGGTTAGTCAGAGAGCGGAGAGAGAGGTCAGCACTCAATCCCAGCCTGAAGAGATCCACTAATGCACAATACTGCAGTGCACAGACTTGTTTTAACCCCCTCCTTCGTCTCTCTCCTTGTGTTTGATTCTCCCCAGGGCAGCCGCTCTCCAAACACAAGGCGCACTTCTTTTTTCATCGGCATCTCTCGGTGAAAAATCCCTTTTCTTTTCCGTCACTCGCTCCTAAGAGATTTCTATGAAAAGCACAGCTATTCAGTTTACGCACTGTGGATGTCCTCACACTCTTGTATGGAAATCTTTTCTTGCCTGAGGGGAACAAAACGTGCCGTGTGGAGACCTTGCCCCTCGTGATTTTGTAAATTCTGGTTTATAGGAAGGCTTGTAAAATTGAATTTGCACATCTGTCCTTATAGAATTTCATCTTTTGTTGGTAACACGTTGATAAGGTTCCCTTTGTTGAGATTACACTGTAGAATAAGTGTTAGAATTGGCTTCAGTCCATTTAATTGTTAGAAGGTAATGCACACCTGAGCTGTATTATATTATTTTATGGCATGTTTACCTAGTCTCGGAACAGTCAATATAACAAATAATGCCCCAATGACAAAGCAGAAGTGGCATACACTGCAAAAATGTTGTCAATCAAGCAATGAGTATGTTTGGACACCAATAATTACATTTTAATATGAATAAGACAATACTCTGATTAAGAGTCTACCATGTAAACAGTAATTTTTGATTAATTTAATTCGACTAAGGTCATAATCGAACTAAACAGAAATCGAATTAATACATGTGGAGTATGCCGATTTTAGTCGCATTATTGAAATGCAGTACAGACATGTAAACACCGCAATCAAAGTATTACCGTCGTGTAGGACTGTCGCCGCATTTTTTGACAGGATAGTCAGTACACACACGCTGTTTGACATTCTCTGCCCCTGCCAAGTCAGTGAAGACAGACAGACAGACAGACACCTGCATCACAAAATGCTGAGTTTTTTTTCTTATACGGTGTGCGATATCAAATTCCATTAAAACGGTACTCTTCCAGCAGTCCAAAGTCACAGCCAATATCTCGATTGTCATGGGGGGCATGCATGAAATGTTCCTAAATGAAAGTGAAAGAGCCAAACTGCAGTTAAAATTGACAAATTAAAAATATAACACCCGAAATTACATGAAAATGACATTCGTGGTGACGCAATGAGGCTAATCAAACTATGTGCTATAACAAGTAAAACAGGATCATGAAAGGAACATTTAAAGGCAACTCATGAAAACACATTAATCATATTATTGTCTTATTCAGATTAAGGCAAATAATTTGATTACTGATGTCCATGTAAACGTAGTCAATGTTAAGTTATATCAAAATATTTTCTTACTTAGAGTTTTTGTTTTGTTTCTAGTCCAAATATCAAAAAATTCTTGATACAATAGCAGTTTCTAGACAGTAAATGTTTTTGTCAGTAATAAGTCATCAAATTTAAGTGAGTTTTTCCTTAAAACAAGTCAGATTATTTGTCA
This sequence comes from Danio aesculapii, assembly GCF_903798145.1. Taxonomy (NCBI): domain Eukaryota; kingdom Metazoa; phylum Chordata; class Actinopteri; order Cypriniformes; family Danionidae; genus Danio; species Danio aesculapii. The sequence goes on from NC_079445.1 coordinate 25,866,825, forward strand.
GTGTATGGGCATTTATTTCAAACTAAAAACAAGGTATTTTTATTCACCTCACTGGCAGATAATTTAGCTTTTTAAAGAAAAATTCATTTAATTTTGACAACTTATTTTTGACTTTTGTTGAAAATGCTTTTCTTGTTGGTGCCAATAGCCTAGTGGTTAAGTGCGCTGACATATAGCAACATGCTACTCACGGTGACCTGAGTACGATTCCCAGCTTGAGGTCCTTTGCCGACCCTTCCCCTCTCTCTGCTCCCAACTCTTTCCTGTCAATTCTCTGCACTATTCTATCCATTAAAGGTTAAAAAACCCTAAAAATATATTATTAAAAAAGAAAATGCTTCTCTTGAGAATTTTTAGGTATTTGGATTAGAAATGAGACAAAAACTCTATGTAAGACAAACAGTATAAAATAAATATTTCCCAAGTGCTGTGTAACAGAGATATTTTTTAAAACACATTTTAAAACATAATAGTTTTAATAATTAATTTAATCACTAGTATTCAGCTTGAAGTCCATTTTAAAAACTTAACTAAGTTAATTAGGTTAACCAGGCAAGTTAGGTTGATTAGGCAAGTCACGACAACAGAAGAAAAAGTTTAAGAGGACGAATGTTATTAACCCTAAAAATTGTTTTAAAAAGAAGAAAAAAAGGAAGTTCTGTGAAAATGTCCTTTCTCTGTTAAACATCATTTGAGAAATATTTGAAAAATAATTAAAACTGTGTCATTTTTAAAAGGTGGCACGGTGACTCAGTGGTTAGTACTTTCGCCTCACAGCAAGAAGGTTGCTGGTTCCAGTCCCGACTGGGCCAGTTGTCATTTCTGTGTAGAGTTTGCATGTTCTCCCTGTGTTTGCGTGAGTTTCCTTTGGGTGCTCCGGTTTCCTCCACTGTCCAAAGACATGTGCTATAGCTGAATTGAATAAAACTAAATTGGCTGTAGTGTATATGTGTGTATGGGTGTTTCACAGTACTGAGTTGCAGCTGGAAGGGCATCCGCTGCATAAAACATATGCTGGATAAGTTGGCGGTTCATTCCGCTGTGGTGACTGCTGATGAAAAAGGGACTAAGCTGATGGAAAAAGAATGATTGAATGAATAGCTAATTACTAGTATTCAGCTTAAAGTGCATTTTAAAGGCTGAACTAGGTTAATTAGGTTAACAAGGCAAGTTAGGTTAATTAGGCAAATTATTAGTCAACAGTGGGTTGTTCAGTAGTCAATGGAAAAAGGGGCCGAATAATGTTGACCTTAAAAAGTTGTTTTAAACAAAATTAAAACAGCTTTTATTCCCAGCAAATCAAAAGAAAAAACACTTTCTCCGGAAATAAAAAAGGACGTTCTGTGAAAATGTCCTAAAAATGTGAAATGATTACAATTGTATGATTTTTAAAAATATAGGTCAGTATTTATACGTCTAAATTTAACGTATGGATGTTAAAATATCATTGGATCTGTAGCATAAATAGCACTTAATAGCTAAATCCTAAGAAAATGCTGCTATTTTCAGGTTGTACACTATAAGCAGCTTCTGGCTGCTGTTTACACCATTTTGTTACCATTTTACACCTGTGTATTGTCTTGTAAGCAACCTTTGATATGGAAAAGTCACCTTCAAAGTTATGTTTGACAGTTTTACCATGTGGAAAAGAACAATGGAAATAATTGCTACGCATTAACACAATTTTACGCCCTTGCAGACCCCTCTGTCTAAATGAAATGACTCTGTTGTTTCGAATCATTGCGTTTGTGATGTTGAATATCAAACCCCTGTGTGTGTGTGTGTGTTTCCTCTAAAGGCAGCGCCGGCACAGGTGTGATGTTTAATGAAAATGGCGATGCCCCAGGACGATACGATATCTTCCAGTACCAGCTTTCCAACACCACCAACCCGGGATATAAACTCATCGGCCAGTGGACCAACCACTTACGACTCAGTGTAAGCGCATTAAGCCTGTTGGGTACTTTGGGACGTTCCTGAATGGTTGTGTGAAAATATTTCTCTCTTTCTGTAAGGCTGAAGATATGCAGTGGTCTGGAGGGGAAAAGCTGGTTCCAGACTCAGTGTGCAGTTTTCCGTGTGAATCCGGGGAGAGGAAGAGGATGGTGAAGGGGGTGCCATGCTGTTGGCACTGTGAGCTCTGTGATGGGTATCAGTTCCTACTGGATGAGTTTAACTGTGACATGTGCCCGTTTGACATGAGACCCACCCCCAACCGCACGGCCTGCCGTCCCACACCCATCATCAAGCTGGAGTGGAGCTCTCCCTGGGCCATTATCCCTGTGTTTCTGGCCGTGTTAGGAATTCTTGCTACGACGGGAGTCATCGCCACTTTCGTTCGCTTTAATGACACCCCAATAGTCCGCGCTTCAGGCCGAGAGCTCAGTTATGTGCTCCTGACCGGCATCTTTCTCATATATCTCATCACGTTCCTCATGATCGCGGAGCCAGGCACTGTGGTGTGTGCGTTTCGGAGGCTGCTCTTGGGCCTGGGAATGTGCATCAGTTACTCTGCCATGCTCACGAAAACCAATCGAATCTACAGGATCTTTGAGCAGGGGAAGAAATCGGTCACACCGCCGAAGTTTATCAGCCCCACGTCCCAGCTGATCATCACATTTATTCTGATCTCAGTACAGGTGGGTGAGAAATTTACATTTGTTCAAAGTGAGCTGCCAGACATTGAGGAACAGACTTTGTTGTCAATTTCATTGTGTGTTGAATATTATATTGAATATATTGTTTTGAAGTGTTTCAAAAGTAACTTTGTGATTTTTGGGCCTTTACTCCTCTAATGTTTTTGCAACACTGTAAAAATCCAGGGTCCCTACACAAATTGATTAAGTTAACATAACAATTTAAACAGATTGAACATAAAACAATTGAATTGTCCCAAAAAAGTCTCAGGAATTGGGTTATTTCAACTCAATTTAAATAAGTCGCTCAAACAAGCAGCAAAAAAAATTAAGGTATATTTAATTGAATGTATCTTATATACATCGATTGTGTGGAATCCAGCATTTTTATAGTGCACTTTACAATACAGTTTCATTAGTTAATGTGGTGACACTTTAGTTAACAAACCATTAACTAGCTAATACCATTAACACTAATAGCTTAATAAACTATTAATTATCTGTTTTTTAATAGTTAGTAAGGTAGAGGTTGGCTTTAGGTTTTGGGTAGGATGCAGAATAAGATCATACTTTATAACTACTAATGAACAATTAATATCTTAATAATAGACGAGTAATAAGCCAGTAGTTAATAGCATGAATTGTGACCTAAACTAAAGTGTTACCGTGAATGTTAGTTAATGTATTTACTAACATGAAATAAACTAACATGAAAAACACACACAATTCACTTAACAAGAACTGGCAATGAACAACTGTATTTCCATTAACTAAAATTAGCAAAGATGAATAAATACTGTAATTAATATGATTAGAATAAAAATATGGTTCATTTTAGTAAATACATGCAAAATTTTGTAACAAAGTATAGTAATGCAAATAAATCATATTGAAATTAAAAATAACATATTTTAATTAGTTTGATCATAATTGAAACTCAAAGAGTAAAATAAATATTAATTAAAACACATTTGAAAAAGTTTGAGTTGAGAATTTTTGTAAGATTTTAAATGTTTTTCCATGTGTTTATATATAGTTGTAATTTAAATAAATCATATTTAAATAAATAAAAACTCTAATAAAAGGATAGTTCAACAAAAAAAGACAATTCTGTTTCAATCATTTTTGTCATCATAATTTGAAAAATATGATTGACTTCCATAGTCATTCTTTCCTGCTATGGAGGTCAATGGGTGTCAGCATTTCCCCCCCAAAAAAATTGTGTTGAACAGAAGAAACCCTAAACCACATGAGACAGAATAAATGATGAGGTAATTTTCATTTTCCGTGAAATAACCCTTTAAATATTATTTGTCTTAAAAGTAACTCAAAAGTTCATTTAATTTTTAAAATCATAATCTATGTAAAATGAACTCTTCATTCAGAGCAACTGCCTGGTTTACAGTGCTTTATGTCTTCAAAAGACATTCTAAGGACTTAGTGTCCACTGAATAATTAAAGCAGCAAGGTTTAGAGTGTAGCATGGATGTTCAGTGCTCTTCTCTTCTTTCTCCTCTCAGCTCTTGGGTATTTTCATATGGTTTGGAGTGGTTCCTCCTCACACCAATGTGGATTTTGACGAGCTGCGTCCTCCAAACCCTGAGTTTGCGCGAGGGATCCTGAAGTGTGACATGTCGGATCTGTCTCTGATTGGCTGTCTGAGCTACAGTATGGTGCTGATGGTCACCTGTACAGTCTACGCCATCAAGAGCAGAGGAGTTCCTGAGACCTTCAACGAGGCCAAACCCATCGGTTTCACCATGTACACCACCTGCATCATCTGGCTCGCCTTTGTCCCCATCTTTTTTGGCACGTCACAATCCACCGAAAAGGTAAATGTTATAAAGTTATCATTTAAGGTTAAAATGATAGTTCCTAAATGAAACTTCTATCAAAGCCAACCTATTTTTCAGTAACCCGAAAATTAAATTCTATCACCCGTTCCAAACCTTTATGAGTTTCTTCCTTCTGTTGAACACAAAAGAAGATATTCTGGAGAATGTTGAAACTGGTAACCATTGACCTCCATAGTTTTTTTTCTGTTATGGAAGTCAGTGGCTACTGATTTGCAACATTCTTTAAAATATCTTCAGAAAAAAGAAACACATTGAAGGTTTGGAACTACTTTACTTGAGTACATGGTGAGTAGATTTAATTTTTTGTGTGAACTATTCCTTTAACATTATATAAAATACAATGGATGAAATAAGTATTGAACACGTCACCATTTTTTTCAGAAAACATATCGTCACCTTAGAATTATAAGGTTCTATCTGGCATTTTTGTCAAAATTATTGGCATATTCTTATTAATTGACAACTTATTTATATTATGGGATGTTTTTTATAAGTTGTTTACATTTTAAGACTTTTTATTTAAAAAAACAAATGTTACACACATACTGTTTGCTATATGGAAAGAAAACTCAATATCTCAAAATCATTCAGAACGCAAATAAAACATTATAATTCCAAGGTGACGATATTTATAAAGGGGCTGTTAACTTGAAATTTTCACCAGATTTTGTGGTGAAGTGTTTTTTCCAACCCTCCACCCCCTGGCTCTTCACTTTCGTCCGCAACAACCCTCACCCAACAATGACCACGAACACAGCCAAGGAAACTCTCTATTGCTGTCAGAGAAAGAAAATCAAGCTGTAGAATGGCCCAGCCAATCACCTGAATCGAATACAATAGAAAATTCAGACAAGACCCACAGAACCAAATAGAATTTTACACACTGTTGAAAAAATCACACCTGAGTAATGCATGTGCATGTATTGTTAGCCTTTTTACCAAAATTGGGTTCAGTTCAATGTCAACAGCTACTATTAAAATATTATTCCTGGGTAAAAACATGATCTGTTCAATACTAATTTGTCCCACTGTATATCTACGTTTTCCTACACCCCATGATGCTTTGCTGAATAATGGAAGTAACTTGCACTCAGTGAACACGATGTCCACTGGGACTTTAAAAAAGTGTTTAATTTCAAAAACACAATTTTATGCCTTAAAAAGTCTTAAATTCACTGAAATATTGTGTCGTAGGTCTTCCAATGCCCGTGTAAAGCTACCCAATCACCAATAATCAATCTCAATAAAACTTTCAACATAGGTGTTATTTGTTAACTCTATTTACCAATATGGTATAATTATCTTCTTTACAATAACATTTGTTAAAAACTTGTGTTTATAGTTGGCGCTAATAGCCTTGTACCTCAGTACTCACACAAATTCGATTCCTGGCTTGAGGTCTTTTGCCAGTCCCTCCGCTCTTTCTGCTCCCCACACTTTACTGTCTGTAAACCTCCACTGTCCCATCATAATAAAGTTGAAACCCCCTAGAAAAGTTACCTGGTGAGGACACTGACCTTTACAGACTGTTATGAATACATTTTGTTCATTATAGTTTTTTAAAACCTCTCAAAAGAAAAAGTTAAGTTGAAAAGAAGTGCATGTATGCACCAAGAGTTTGTTTGTTTTGATATATTATTTAAAATATATGGCTAAGAAATTACTAAATTAGATTTTTCTTGATGAGGCAGGTAAAAATCTTTTCCACTGGGCCATTAGAAAAAAATCTTAGCGTTTATCACTCTATAAGTCTAAAAATTCATTTATAATTGTCTTTAAAAGTCTTACATTTGACTTGATGAAACCTGGTGAAGGTGACATGGTGACACTGGGTCAGTTGGCATTTCTGTGTGGAGTTTGCATGTTCTCCCCGTGTTGGTGTGGGTTTCCTCCGGTTTCCATCACAAGCCCAAAAACATGTGGAACAGTTCATCAATCAAACATTAAAATAAGCAACTTACTAGAAAGTAGACCATGAATAACAGCACATCTGGATTTAAGCCTTTCTGTAACACAATTACGGAAGTGTTGAATATTTCTGTACTGTAGGATAAACAAAGTGAACATAATCTGAAGAAACAAAACAGTGAATTCAGATGAGCTTTGGCCACAGATATGCTCATTAACTGTATTTTATTTCCACAAAAACAATGTATGTAAAATATTACATTCACATAAATGAGTATACCCCTCACAGATCTCTCTTTTAAATGAAGAATTTCTATAGGATGCTTTACAATAACATATTTGTCTATATACCTTAAATTAGTCAGTACCAAAGCCTAAACTGGGACTAATCTAACAAAAAAACAATTGTATATTTGCATTAGTACATTACTATCAAAAATCAGTACACCCAAAGTAATATGTTGGGGGAAAGTATTAAAACAAGAGGAAAAATCAAGAGAAACATAAAAAATGTTTGTTTTTATCCAATAAAACTATGAATTTAAATGTATTAACTTTTTATTCCCAAAGATGTCAGGTGACCATTATTTTAATGGATATAACTGTTTAATAAAACTGCTTTGTTTAAATCCACCAAAATATATTGGCTGTCTTCACTTAGAAATGGATAAAAATTTCAAAAGGTGTACTTATTTATGTTGAGTATTGTGTATATATACATTATTTTCATGATGGATAAAAAAAATCAACAAGCAAAACACTCACTCACTATTTTTAGCACAACCGTATTATTACAAAAAAAAGATTAGTTTCAGTTGCTTTGAATGTCTGTTCCCCTAGAAGTGCAACCCATCATTTAAAAAGCACCTGCAGAAAAAGATGGACAGAGTAAATCTACACATGCATTTCTCTGAACTAGATGCTTCTGGCTTTGTTCATTTTACTGCAACATTTACTTATAAACGTGTGAACCATAATCGGATATTAGAACTTTAAAAACCCCATGTAACCATATCATAATTGAACATAAGTGAACATAATTGCTATTTAATTGTGGTGCTGTTTTTGTGTCGTCCTAAAAGCCGTTCAGACGCTGGCCACACTTTATGCATTTAGTCATTGAGTTTTTCACATGTATTCATCCGGTGGGGGATGGTTTTGCTTACAAAGCGCAGGGATTTAAAAATGGAAAGTATACTCTGACTAATAGAGAGGTCTTTTAGTGGCCGGTCAACCGCAAAGCTTTTGGCCCTCAGGTGCTCTTCAAGTCTTTTCATTTCTTGTAAATGAAAAGAAGAGCAGAAGCAGAATAAAGAGCAGACGGCAGAGGATATATACATTTTTGTTTATTATATTTCATATATTTTATTATATTTCTTTTGGTTTATTATTATTGTATTTAATATTATTATTATTATTAGCATTTTGTTGTATTGTTAGTCATTTTGTTGGCATTATGAAATTTTTTCTTTGAAGTTTGGTTGAAATATTTCTTATTTATATACTCTTTGTGTTCTCTTCAAATGTATCCTTAGATTAATGGTTATTCACTGATGTTTTATCTAATGGTTTTTATGTGCTTTTTCTATTACATAGTCTTAAAATGTAAGTAAATACAATTTTGCAGCAGATTTTAAATAAAATGCAGTTAAATTATAATGAAAATTATAATTATAATGCATGAAATAAAAGGACTTAAATAACTGACCTGAACTCAACCTTGCTGGTATAAATCATGAATGTATGCAAATGACATGCACTGTAGCACTTACATGGGATTGTGCATAAAGCATCTGAATGGTTTGCACATGGCTGATGTCTTCCACTAATAGTAGTCATTACTCTGATTTCCAGCAAATGACAATCAGCCGAGAGGATGTATGTACAGTATGTGTAATGTGGAGTGATATCTCAGCGCTAAAGCCCTGACGGCTGATCTACATCATGTGACAGGTCGCAGCTGAGGCCAGGCTCAAATATTACTCTTAATCTTTTTTCCGCCCTCAACCAGATGTTCATTCAGACCACCACGCTGACCGTGTCCATGAGTTTGAGTGCCACGGTGTCCCTGGGCATGTTGTACATCCCCAAAGTCTATGTCATCATCTTCCACCCCGAGCAGAACGTGCAGAAGCGCAAGCGCAGCTTCAAAGCTGTGGCTCAGGCGGCCACAGTCTCCACGCATCTCTCGCAGAAATCCAGCGACAAGCAGAACGGAGAGACCAAAGTTGAGCCAGACAGATCGCAGTAAGAATTGGGAGGTAAACAATACATTTGGTGCCAATGTGGAAATTTTGCTTGGGATACCAATAACCGATAATTCATTATACATGGAAGTTAATTACCGATATATAGGCTGATGAATCGGCTTTTATATATTAAGTAAATTTTCTGATCAAGATGATACTTCTAATATTAGAAATAAACATTCCCCTACACTGATTGTTATTTTGGTTTATAACAAATAAACGATAATTCATTATATTTGGAAGCCAATTACCGATATAGGCTGATAAATCAGCTTTTATACATTTCTGATCGGGATGATACCTCAAATATTAGAAATAAACATTCCTTGATACTGATTGTTATTTTGGTTTATACAAATTACAGACAATTCATTATATTTGGAAGCTAATTACCGATATATAGGCTGAGAAATACTTCATCTTAAGTTGTACATCTGGCAGAAATAATATATCGGCTTTTTTATATTAAGCTAATTTTCTGATCAGGATGTTACCTCTAATAATAAAATAAACATTCCTCGATACTGATTGTTATTTTGGTTCATACAAACTACAGATAATTCATTATATTTGCAAGTCAAGTACTGATATATAGGCTGATAAATTGGCTTTTATATATTAAGTTAATTTTCTGATCAGGATGTTACCTCTAATATTAGAAATAAACATTCCCCGACACTGATTGTTATTTTGGTTCATAAAAGGCTGGCAGAAATAATGTATTGGCTTTTATATAGTAAGGAAATTTTCTGATCAGGATGTTACTGTACCTCTAATAATAAAAATAAACTGTTACCCTGTTACTGATTGTTATTTTGGTTCATACAAATTACAAATAATTCATTATATTTGGCAGTCAATTATCGATATATAGGCTGATAAATGCTGCATCTTAAGTAGTTCATCTGAGAAAAATAATACATAATTTATTGTCTTTTAGATATTGAGCTAATATTCTGATCAGGCCAATATTGCTAACATTAGAAATAAGCATTTATTCACCGATAACGATTGCTATTTTAATCGATGCACATCAGCGATAATACTTTATATTTGAAAGGCAAAAAACAGCAAATCAATATAGCATCTTAAGTAGTTTATCTGGCAGAAATAATCCATAATTAATTGGCTTTTAGATATTGAGCTAACAAGAAGGTCGTTGTACTGGGTACCCAGTACTGGGTTGCAGCTGGAAGGGCATCTTCTTTGTAAAGCATATGCTAGATAAGTTGGTGGTTCATTCCACTGTGGCGACCCCTGATGAATAAAGGTAGTAAGCCAAAGGAAAATGAATGAATGAATATTGAACTAATATTCTAAACAGGCTGATACCACAAAAATAAGCATTTATCCCCAGATACCGATTGTTATTTTAGCCGATGCAGATGATAATTCTTTATATTTGAAAGGCAAAAAAAAGCAAATCAATAAATATGGCATTTTAAGTAGTTAATCTGGCAGAAATAATCCATAATTTGTCAGTTTTAATATATCAAACTATTTTTATCAGACTGATGCTGATAACATTAAGCATACTAAACATTTTACACTGATACCAATTGTTATTTACAGATACCAATTTGATATGAAAATTTCAATCAATACTGGTAATTTTCAGATTATTCTTTATATTTGGAAGCTGACAGCTGATTATAAATAGAGGCCGGTAAATATTAAAAGTTCAGTAGATAATTCTGTGAAAATAATCACCATTTATCAACTTAATAATTTCACAGTCACTACATTAATGGGAAAGAAATGCTTTCCAAATGTTTGTAAGATAATAAATGTAAACTTAACTTCTTCATTCACAATCTCCAAAGCAAGCTACATTTTAAATTAGGGTCCAATGAAATCCATTTTATTTAGTTTTTTCCTGGATTCGGTGTATAAGGATTTAATACAAATGTAATTTTTTTTAGTCTAATTAAATGAATTATAATGAAAATATAAATTAATGAAAAATAACAATTAATTTAAAACAAGTAATTTTTGTCTCATCTTGGATGAATGATGTTTTTAAAAATATTAATAATATTATTTTTATTAATTAAATTTTTTTGTTTGTTTAAAAGCAGACTTTTATTTTGAAGTTATTTGCACTTGACAGCAGTTTACCATTAATGAAACTGTCACAAACTGTCTTTTATTCTGTATTGTACAAAAACACACCCATATTGTATTGTATTGTATTGTATTATTACTGTATTGTATTTACAGCCAAATTGTATCATATAACATACTCTACATGTTTTTTCCCTTTAGGTTACCAAGTGTACATCATAAAATTCTTCTTTGAGGACACAGTCGAAACAAACTTCTGTTTGATAAATCACATTCAAATGGACAAATATCACCAGAAGATGTGCTCCTATTTCTAACAAGTCTCACTGCAACTAAAAAAAACTGAAGAATGAATAAATGAACAATATGATATGTACAGAAATGAAAAACTCTCACATCAGCATTAAGACTGGAACCTATTTAATATTTCCCTTTCCTAAAATTTCACCACAGCATCAACGATGAGGCTGATATTATAGACCGATAAACTCATGATAAAGACAACTGTTTCAAACAGAGCTGGAGAAAAACAACCGAAAGTTTCTTCCACCAGCATTTCTTGAAGGACCGAGTGTTGCACGCAAGAGCAGACATAACACTTGAGTGTCGTCTCCATCCTAATAACCTTTTCCTTGGTGCAAATCTTATTTAAGATCAACCGAGACTGTCCGAGCTACAGAGACAATGTTGGGATCAAATTTGTGTTTCAACAGTCCAGCCAGTGGAATTTTCCACATTCTTCAAACTCTTCACTTTTGAAAAACGTGCCATAACTGTTTCAGAATAAATGTTTTAAGTGTCTTGTGCGCAGTCCTCATGATAGGCAATATCCTATTCTTAAACATATTTATTGAAGATTATATAGAGAAACCAAGAGAAAGCTATGACAATCTGATTTGTAGTTTCATGATGATGTTTCCCTGAGCTCCCCGAGTCTGAAAACAATATATTATGATGGTCAGTATTTGATTAATTGATTTAAATACTAATAAAGAAAGTGGTAACATTTTAGAGATGAATTTGTTGTCATATATGCATCTGACAGTCAGAGTAGTCACTCGTAAATTTTGCATTAGTAAAACAGAAACCATGGATTTGATATACTGTTTAATTACTTGTATTTGCAGTATTGTTTTATGAAGCAGTTAATATTAAATGACGACCATGCAGTTACTGTAAACTCAGGTTCCAAGCAGGCGTACTTAGCCTTGGGGATTTTTCTGGGTGTCTTTTCATTTAAGAGAAACACTGAAATTAAAAAATGTATTGAATGAATGCATGTTGGGAAAAAAGATTTAATAAAATCCTGAAAAAATAAGTGATGCTGAAGAAATCATGTTACTGTACAGAATCTGCATGATTGTGTGTGTGTTTTTTTTACCTGAAAAAATGCCAGTTTCTCATTTACTTACTAAGTGAATAATTAAAAATGAACTATTGCATTATTGAACATTTGGCTGTTTAAATTGACCAAAACAGTGTCAAAATAATTTGTGGAGACATGAGCTTGTTTTGTTGGCCTTGTTTTGCCAGAATAACTTAAGAACAGGCAGAACAAATTAGGAAAACTCTAAACTCTTCACTCTAAAAAAATATAAAATATGTTACTAATATCATTGTTGTTATTAAGTCAGATTATAATAATTATATCTATGAAGAAAATCAATGTAAGATTAACCGTAAAGTATTTCGCAATAATTGTATTCTAGTTTTAATTTATGTAACAACAACAATAATAATAATAATAATAATAATAATAATATATATTCAGTCACATTATATAATCAGTAATTTGTTTTCTTTACATTTAGATGTTACATGAAAGTGCCTTACATACTGAAGAAATACATACTGTAGAGATAGATAGATAGATAGATAGATAGATAGATAGATAGATAGATAGATAGATAGATAGATAGATAGATAGATAGATAGATAGATAGATAGATAGATAGATAGATAGATAGATAAAGAAGTTGATTCAAGTGTGAAAGAGAAGCCAAAATACTTTGATTGCCCCCTGGTGGCCGGCTGCAGTACAGGTCATAAACCCCACACTCTTACTGTAAACTTATTGGACATGATCACTTATTTTTCCCAAAATAGTTTTTGACATTTCAGTTAGCTTTCTTTATGCTGATGTTTATCAAATTGCTAGTATTTAATTACATGTTGCTGTAGAAATGGAGTGTGGTGTTATGATTGAGTGCTTGTGATTGGGTCTAGCTTTGGTACCTGCTGTGCAGACTCTGGCTCCAAATGACATCATCAGCGATGAGTCAACACCTGGATGAGACAATTTGGCTTCATTTTCTTCAAATTAATTCCATTTTTTCAACAGTGGAGGTAAATGTAGATGCATCAACCATTTTACTGTGTAATTTCAGTCAACAAATTAGAATCAAGATTCAGCAGGGGAGAATGACAGATAGGAGGCAAAGCCTACCAACTGCTATATTTAACCCAGCAACAGAAATAAACGTTAAATAAATTGCTAAAGGTATAAAAGGCTCTTGAAAATGTATAAAACACTCACACTGGCTCACTTGGTTAAAATAAGTCAATAGACGGGTTAATGCATTAGGGGGCAGTGAGGAGCAACGTCAGCCCATTTGTCAACACGAAGCAGCGCGAGCGTCGGAAGTGACGTGAAAATCGCATTGTGGTTTGTTGATGTTTGTGTCAAACTCTCGGTCGTTCGTTGTTACTAAAGAAAAACCTCGAAACCGGAGGAATAAAGTCGAACTGTGGTGACCGTAGCAGTTCACTGACACCTCGTATTATGCAACTATACATGCGGCGAACAAACTGTTCATAAAACAAATCAGAACGGCCGTTTATTCTATTGCGAACTCGCAACAACACAAATCACCGCAAGCTGGCCAGCAATGACAATCCTCCCGAAGAAGAAACCGGTGTCCGCAGCCGGTGGCGGTGATCACACGGACGAACCGGACAGAAGAGGCAGCTCTGAGGCGCACCCTCACCCCCTCGCGGGACGACCGGGGTCCCGATCAAGGGCCTCTCCGCCGCCGTGGACATACCAGGCCACACCGCACACTTCCAGAGAGGAGCGGCGGATCGAAGCGAGCGCTCGCCCGCAGGCGGCCTCCCCGCAGCCCGCTGTCGCTGGAGCTCCGCTTGTGCAGTGTGAAGGAAGCGCGAACTCGGGAACCCGTGTCGAGTTACCGTGCGGGGCAGGCGGTGTCGGAAGCTGCTGCTCGGGACCGGGACTCAGCAAGCGGAGACGGCAGGCGGTCTGCTCCAGCGGTTTGACAGGTGGAGGAGGGAGAGTGGGCGGCGGAGGAGGAGGAGGCGGGAGTCCAGCGTCCGAACCCGAGGAAGGAGCTGGAGGAAACAACAGTGAGGATGAGTATGAGAATGCGGCCAGACTTCAGCTTGTGGACCCCGCCACAGCCGAACAGGTATGTTGCCAGATGTGTCATTCTTTAAAACATGCATTAAATAAATAGCTGCTCCTCTAGTAATTGATAGAAAGGTTTAATACATTCTCTTGTCTTTATTTGCTGTAATAAATAAATTTATTATGTCAATATTGTAATACATTATACGTGTTTAATTACAATCAGTCTTGGTAGAGACTTGTAATATATTACATTAAGTCTTGGTAGAATTCAATTCTAACATAAAGCAGTTTACGTTTTAGATGTTAGTTGCAAATTTTATTTATGACAAAACAAAATATAGGTTATTGGCCATTCATTTTCCTTTGGCTTAGTCCCTTTATTTATCAGGGTCTCAACAGCGGAATGAACTGCCAACTTATCCAGCATATGTTTTACACAGCGGATGCCTTTCCAGATGCAACCAGTACTGGGAAACACCCATACACACTCATACACACTCATTCATACTCATACACTTTGGTCAATTTAGTTTATTCAATTTACCTATAGCGCATGTCTTTGGACTTTGGGGGAAACCGGAGCACCCGGAGGAAACCCATGCGAACAGGGAGAACATGCAAACTCCACACAGAAATGCCAACTGGCCCAGCCGGGACTCGAGCCAGCGACCTTCTTGCTGTGAGGTGACAGTGCTAACCACTGAGCCACCGTGTCACCTGGTTATTGGCCATTTCTAGTCTAATGTATTGAATGACTAATAAAAATTATGATTTTTAATGTATGACTTCTTTTCAATTCAGTCTGAATTGTCTGCAGATTCTGTCTGGACTTTAAAAATGAAATAAAATAAGCTTGGACTTTAAATAAAATAAACTTGGCCAAATAAAATAAATCGGTTGTGTTTGTTACAAAAATGACATTACTCTTTATTTGAGGAAACACTCCTATTATTTTCAGGGTTCAAAATACGTTATTTGGATGCTTTGTCTGTTTTGATGATTGGAATAAAATAAATACTCCTTGTTGCTGTAATGTACTTTGTTTTTTGGCCTAGCAAGAAGAATGGTTTGAGAAAGCCTTGAGGGAAAAGAAAGGCTATGAAATCAAAAAAATGAAGGAAGATGGAGCATGTCTTTTCAGAGCAGTCGGTAATATTGCAATTTTTTTTTGCTCTCCATATACTGTATATTATCATGAGCTGAAAATATATTTTCTGTGCTGAAGTAGTCATGGAAATAAATGTATTTAAATATTAAACAGTGTAGAATTTCTTTTGTTTGCCTATTATTTCTATTGTGTTAGTTAAGGGTGTAACAGATCACAGTTGATTCGTGATTCATACGGATTACAACTCACAGTTTGGAACACACATGGACTGCGGATTAGTACTTTTTTTACTGGTAGATTCATCCTAAATTTGTAATGATCACAGAGAGATCGCCTCTCACTTCATTCAAATCATCTGTATGAAAGCATTTAGGCCTTCCTGTAAAATAATGATGATGGAAGAAGTCGTGGGAGGTTATTCGGGATGTGGTGGGTTTCTTTGGTTATTAAAAGTGTTTTCTGTCACTACTTGTTTAGCCTGCATTAATGCATTCAGTGTAAGCTGCACTGTTAATCATTAAAAGATCGGGATCTCAACACCCACGCAACAAATTATAAATGATGGTGATTTGCATGTTTATTAACTCTTCTAATCTCTGTTCAAATCTGTATTTGAAAAACGCAAAAATCAAGAAAGAGATTCAGTCTTTAGTCTTTTGAGTTAGATATGAAGTTACAGTCAAATAACCCAGAAGTACTGGATAATAGTTTATAGTTTAGATAAAACCACTGATGTTTATTGTGAAGATTAAAATCACATTCATGTGCATTTAACTTGATGCTCACAAATAAAGCATGTAGGCAGCAATTACATTATTTAACCAATTGGTGGTGACAACCAGCCATCAAAAATATGCCACTGAATAATTCTTCAAAAATAATCATCTAGTAATGAAACATGAAGTTTTATGAGTGAATAACTGAAGCATTTATTAAAATGAGGCTAAAAATAAATATGAATTGTACAAATTATAATGTTAGATTTCTACATTTAGTGTTATCAGCAACAGCAGTAGTAACAGTGAATTTGTCACAGTACTGAATATTTTACGATTTATTTTTATTCAGCTGGTTATTTCTTCATTTTATTTCAATAAAATCACAGTTTCTAAGTTCTTTTTGTTAAAACCAAAAGTTTCTTGCAGAACTGTTTTTGTAACAAAATGGGAAAAAATGACATTTGTCTCCTCCCTTTTTTGGCTGATCCGAAAAATGATCCGATCTGTGACTAAAAGATCATAATGTGATACGTTACACCACTAGTGTTAGTACGTTTCTAAGTGCAGTACAAAATTATTTAACAGTTTTTGAGTCATTGAGAAGAAACTTGTCAATGGCATTATTTTTGTTTTAATTATATACTAATGTAGTTTTATTAACAATTTGATTTAGTTGCTATTTTAAGATATTCAGGGGTAATTTTCAAGTTTGCAATTTTCTTAAGTTCTTTTTAGAATGTATCTAACATTGATTTTATTTCGTCAATAGTTCTTTCTTTTACTTTTTATTTTATATTTTAAAGCTGATCAAATATACGGGGACCAAGATATGCACGATGTGATACGGAAGCAATGTATGGATTATTTGGTAAATCAGTTCAATATATTTTTTTTAAATATTACTTTCTAGCTTTCAAATATTGTATGATTTGAGTCATTGTTTGTGTTTTGATTACAGACGAAAAATGCAGATTACTTCTCCAGTTACGTCACCGAGGACTTCACCACATACATTAACAGGAAGAGGAAGAACAACTGCCATGGAAACCACATTGAGATGCAGGCCATGGCAGAAATGTTCAACCGGCCGGTGGAGGTTTACCAGTATGGCATAGGTTAGTTACTGTCTATTGAACTGTTTGCATCATTTAAACCAAATGAGGATAATATATTTAATTTTATTTGACCACTCTGATCTTTCAGAGCCAATTAATATTTTCCATGGCATCCAAGAAAACAATGATGAGCCAATACGTGTCAGTTACCACAAAAACATCCATTATAACTCTGTGGTGAATCCATACAAGGCCAGTGTCGGGGTCGGGCTGGGCCTGCCCTCCTTCAAACCAGGGGTATGTGTTAAATAAGACGCACTGACATGACTGTTTATTAGGGCTGGGTGATACGGCCCAAAAACTTTCATAGTAAAACAAAATTACCTTCATAAAAGTCATAGCTGTATCGTTCAGGCACAGCGTTTCTTCTGTATTCTTGTAAAATGATAGCATCAGCGCTCTTTAATCTGGCTTTAAATCATCAAGACATTTGTGTTCTTCGTTAAATTGAACCGCTTTTTATTCTGAGACTTTCCATATGTAAGGAAATGCACAGATAAACAGTCCATGCAGCACAAACAAGCAGCACTGTTTAGTTTCTCATTGATTATATGTTATACTTATAAACAAGTTATATTGTGATAATAATTGTTATTGTTTTTTCACCCAGCCCTAGTCTGATTTCATAAACGTGCTGTCCTCTGTTAACGTCTGCTTAACTGTCTCAATGCAGTTTGCTGACCAGTGTCTCATGAAAAATGCTATAAAGACGTCTGAAGAGTCTTGGATTGAGCAGCAGATGCTGGAGGATAAGAAGAGAGCAACAGACTGGGAGGCCACTAATGAGGCCATCGAGGAGCAAGTGGCTCGTGAATCCTATCTGCAGTGGCTTCAAGACCAGGAGAAGCAAGCAAGACAGGTATGAAAAAATTGTTTAAAAATAGTCTTTTTTTATGTGGTTGATTGGATAATGAATTTCATTATCTTATTTCATTGGCTTATTACAAATTGAACGGTTAAATAGATACAAATGTATAATATCTTAAAGCAACAGCAGCCTAATAATACTCTCTTTATGCAATTAATATTAATTAAAGAAAAAAGACAAAGCAGGCTGTACATTTTACTGAATATCTTTCTTAGCCTTATTGACAGAATTTATTTAATCTATTTAGAATTTATTTTTATTTATCCTTATTTGTGTACATGTATATACATTGTGTTAATATATATATCTAGTACCAAGTTGGACCCCCTTTTGCCTTCAGAACTGCCTTAATCCTTCGTAGCAAAGATTCAACAAGGTACTGGAAATATTCCTCATAGATTTTGGTCCATATTGACATGATAGCATCATGCAGTTGCTGCTGATTTGTCTGCTGCACATCCATGATGCGAATCTCCAGTTCCACAACATCCCAAAGGTGCTCTATTGGGTTGAGATCAGGTGACTGTCTTTCAATCTCCTATTGTTCCATTTTGGTGAGCCTGTGTGAATTGTAGCCTCAGTTTCCTGTTCTTAGCTGACAGGAGTGGCACATGGTGTGATCTTCTGCTGCTGTAGCCCATCCGCCTCAGGGTTCGAAGGTTGTGCATTCAGAGATGCTCTTCTGCATACCTCGGTTGTAATGAGTGGTTATTTGAGTTACTATTGCCTTTCTATCAGGTCGAACCAATTTGACCATTCTCCTCTGACCTCTGGCATCAACAAGGCATTTGCGCTCACAGAACTGCCGCTGGATATCACTGGATATATATTTTTTTCAGACCATTCTCTGTTAACCCTAGAGATGGTTGTGCATGAAAATCCCAGTAGATCAGCAGTTTCTGAAATTCTCAGACCAGCCTGCCTGGCACCAACAACCATGCCACGTTCAAAGTCACTTAAATCACTTTTCTTCCCCATTCTGATGATCAGTTCGAACTGCAGCAGATTTTCTTGACCATGTCTACATGCCTAAATGCAATGAGTTACTGCCATGTGATCGGCTGATTAGAAATTTGCGATAACATGCAGTTGGACAAGTGTACCTAATAAAATGGCCAGTGAGTGTGTGTGTGTATATATATATATATATATATATATATATATATATATATATATATATATATATATATATAGGAGCCCTGACTGAATCTGATCTTAACTATTTTATATTATTTATTTTTTATATTTCATATTTGTTAGAAATATCAGTAGCAGTTGAATGCAATTTTTGTGTGAGATTTTTGTATGAAATCTATATTCAATTAACCGAATCAAAGGGAATGGGGGAGCTTAAGAATTGAATCGGGACATCTAAGATGATACTCAACCCTAGTTTGAAACCACCACACTGTATTAATAAAAGCAAGTTCAGACTTGACACATGACCATCTTCCTTCTCCATTCAGCCTCGTAAAGCAAGTGCGACCTGCAGCTCTGCCACAGCCGCCACATCCAGTGGTTTGGAGGACTGGGGTTGTCGGTCTCCTCGTCAGCGTAGCTCTGCACCCTCTCCAGAACACCCAGGCCCGGCTCATGCTGAACCTTCTGTCAAACCTCCGTCCCCTGCAGGAGCCTCGCTGGTGCTTCCCAAACCCCCTTCACCATGTGCCCCGGGTACGTGTATGTGTACCTGTGTTTTCTTTGCTCACACTAATGTACATCACAGTTTACTTACAGTGAAGTAGAGCTGCCCTGTGTTGCAGGGAAACTTTGACATTGGGATATTTTTTTAGGAGCTACATTTGCATAAGATATTCATTCAGTCATTTTCTTTTGGCTTAGTCCCTCATTTATCAGAGGTCGCCACAGCAGAATGAACTGCCAACTATTCCAGCATATGTTTTACGTAGCAGATGCCTTTCCAGCCGTAAACCAGTACTGGGAAACATCCATACACTCTCACATTCACACACACACTCATACACTAAGGGCAATTTAGTTAATCTTATTCACTTATACCACATGTCTTTGGACTGTGGGGGAAACCGGAGCACACTGAAGAAACCCACGCAAACACGGGGAAGAAACCCACGCAAACACGGGGAGAACATGCAAACTCCACACAGAAATGCAAACTGGCCCAGCTGGGACGCAAACCAGTGACCTTCTTGCTGTGAGATGACAGTGCTAACCACTGAGCCACTGTGCTGCTCTTGCATAAAATATATTAACCATATTACAAGCATAGATAAGTCCAATAGAACAAACCCAGCAAACATTTATTTGTGGCTAATTGAGTCCAACAGATGTCTAAACATCTTGGCTAAAACCAGGCAAAATTTGTGCTGTCTGTAAAAACTGTATTTAATTTGTTTTGGGCTGTTCTTAGATGTCTATTAAACGGCCCAAATTAGCTACACACTAAACGCAGAGCACTTCATCACTCACAAGATGTTTTAAACCTCACAAAAATGTTCTGCTCGAGATTAATTATATTTGAGTTAATTTTATTTAACTTGCGTGGTAGTTGCAATTTTTGGCTTCATTTGTGCCATGCAGTGATTATTCTCCTCTGTTCATGCATTGGCATTTATTTTGTATGTCAATTACTCACACAAACACATAATTCCATGTTTGGTATGAACCCAGCATAACAGTATTTAGCTATAGACTACCTGACAAAAGTCTTGTCGCTTGTACTTTGGGAACAACAAATAATAACTTGACTTCTAGTTAATCATTTGGTATCAGCAAAGGCCTCGAGATTACGCTAATTTCACCTAAATAAAATATGATCATGCCTTGATTTTTAATTATTTAATTAGGACAGTACGATCTGACTTTGCTTAGACAAAAGTCTTGTCAGTTGACAGAAATAATGTACAGTAAAAAATATAAAGTCATGCTGCAGTGGAAAAATTATTAATATTGTGTATGACTCTCATGAGCTTGGACGACTGCATCCATACATCTCTGCAATGACTCCAATAACTTATTAATAAAGTCATCTGGAATGGGAAAGAAAGCGTTCTTGCAGGACTACGAGTTCATCAAGATTCTTTGGATTCATCTTCAATGCCTTCTCCTTTAACTTACCCCAGACATGCTCAATAATGTTCATGTCTGGTGACTGGGCTGGCCAATCCTGGAGCACCTTGACCTTCTTTGCTTTCAGGATCTTTGATGTGGAGGCTGAAGAATGAGAAGGAGCGCTATCCTGCTGAAGAATTTGCCCTCTCCTGTAGTTTGTAATGTAATGGGCAGCACAAATGTCTTGATACCTCAGGCTGTTGATGTTGCCATCCACTGTGCAGATCTCCCGCATGCCCCCATGCTGAATGTAACCCTAAACCATGATTATTCCTTCACCAAACTTGACGGATTTCTATGAGAATCTTGGGTCCATGAAGGTTCCAATAGGTCTTTTGCAGTATTTGTGATGATTAGGATGCAGTTCAACAGATGATTCATTGGAAAAATCAACCTTCTGCCACTTTTCCAAATGATTAACAAGAAGTCAAGTTATTATTTGTGGCTCTCATAACTGGGATAGACGACAAAACTAATGTCAGTTAATGTAGAAGAGGGGTGTCCAAACTCAGTCCTGGAGGAAAACTGTCCTGCAGAGTTTAGTGCCAGCTTGCCTAAACTCACCTACCTGAATATTCCTTAGGGTGAACAGTTAATCTGTGCAGGATAATCCACTGAGAAAAAAAAGTTTTGGTAATCAAATTCTGATCTTTTGCTTGGGTGAAATATGCTTAGTCACTCACACTCCTCCAACCGTTAGTTTGCTGCAAGGTAAAGATGAGGATAGGAGCATAAAAATAAAACCTCAACTCCTACTCTGCACTTCAAGAGTTGGAGCTAACTCTTCAGGACTGAGAGCCCCTGCTATAGAAATTGAACAATCAGATGTAAAATAACACTGATTATGTTAGAAATGGCATCACACTAGTTTGTTTTTTAATTTAGCTTGGAGTACAGTAAATTGACTTTAGGCTTTAGTAACCGTTTCTTACTTGTATTATTTTAAAGGTCCAAGTCATCAGTCTTCAGCCAACTCTTCCCTGGTGTCTCTCTACCCAACCCTGGGCTACAGGAGTCTAATGCATGATATGTCACCTACTGCCTTTGGTATGCCATATTGATTTCCAGTATAAATGCTTGTAAATGTATAAGTCATGTCTTTTATAGAGCTTAAATAACTAATATGTCTTTAGGTTTAACAGATTGGGAAGACGATGACGTACTGGCCTCAGTTCTGGCTGCTTCACAACAAGAATACCTCGATAGCTTGAAGAAAAATGCAATGCACAGAGAATCTTCTCCAGACTGCAATTGATACATTGGACAGCACAAACCACAGCTGCGTTTCTCTGTTTCAACATCATGCAATGTTTCTTCCTTTCCCCTGTTTCAATACCACTCTATTCTGATCTCTCTCCACCTTTTTTTGCTAACCTACTTTCCTTAATTTCATTAAACTTCATGGACCTAGTTAGGTGCATGTTTAAATCAACATTGTAATATTAATATTGAAAAAATCATCTCAGCTGTTTGTTATAATAATCAGGTGTTTTCATTATTTGAGAAGAATAAATTATGCTAATTAGTACAATTATGTGTTTTTCTCTCTGATTTTTCTTCAGACTGGTACATGGCATTGCAAATAATGATTGATTATTCAAAGATTCAAGTTCATTCTTTGAGGTTTCAGAGGTATTTGGTGAATATAGTCCACAATCTGCTACAGTAAGTTTGCCATGTTTATCTGTGTAAAGTTAAGCTTTCTCAGAACTCAGGAAATCATACGGAGCAAAAATGTAGAAACGTATTTTGTACGCAAGACAAACTTTACAGTTTCTAGATTAAGTCATGCAGTCAGTAATATAGGCTACTCTGTGTTTTTATATATATATAAATTATATTTAGTTCAGTATGAGACTTATAAAGTGAGGCTAGCTGTGTGAAGCTGCAATAAAATAAAAGATTTCATCATTTGTCTTTGACCCATGATAAACTTCGATTTGGTCCTCTGAAAAGAGAGGCAGAATGTTAGGGGTAATGCCTTTTATACACACTGACTGTCATTTTAAAATTGTTTGCCTCTTTTGTTTGTTTGATTTATTGTTCGGCTACAAAAAGCACATATTAGTTAAATGTTATGAATAAATCTGATTTTATAAAATTAACATGCTGTTGCTCAATGGATAGAGCACAATTCAGAAGTCATCAGTGAGCAAATTAAGGAAAAGGCAGGTGCAGCTTGATATTAAACCCCATTGTGTTAGAAATTGAATTCTTAAGCCCCCCTGTTTATTTTTTCCCTTAATTTCTGATTAACTGAGAGAAGATTTTTTTCAACACATTTCTAAATAATAGTTGTAATAATTCATTTCTAATAACTGATTTATTTTATCTTTGAAATGATGACAGTAAATAATATTTGACTAGATATTTTTCGAGACACTTCTATACAGCTTAAAGTGACATCTAAAGGCTTAACTAGGTTATTTGGTTAACTAGGCAGGTTAGGGTAATTAGGCAAGTTATTGTATAACGATAGTTTGTTCTGTAGACTATCGAAAAAATATATAGCTTAAAAGGGCTAATAATTTTGACCTTAAAATGGATTTAAAAAAAGTAAAAAGTGCTTTTATTCTAGCAGAAATAAAACAAACAAGACTTTCTCCATAAGAAAGAATATTATCTGACATGCTGTGAAAATTTCCTTGCTCTGTTAAACATCATTTGGGAAATATTTAAAAAATAAAAAAATTCAAAAGGGGCTTTAATAATTCTGATGTAAACTGTATATATAAACACATTAGTTAATGTGTATAAAGTAATGTGTTCTATTTATTTTGAAGTAAATGAGGAAGTTATCCATGGCAATTTTGAGTTTGATATATTTATCTTCGGCTCACGGCCCTTAATCATGTTTTTTTGGCCCTTTATAAGATAAGGTTTAGGCCTTTGGTCTTTATTATTGCTGTTTTTGTTAATTACAATGAACCACAAATTTGTTATAAGACCTTATTTGTTTGATTTCAGCGCAATATTGAGTATTTCAATCTTCCATCCTAATTGTCGTTTTAAATCTTTCCAATGTTCTTTATTCAACTTAGTACGACCCATCTGTTAGCAAGAACACTTTTACACACATAATTTTACACACACACACACACACACACACATATATATATATATATATATATATATATATATATATATATATATATATATATATATATATATATATACACACACACATACATACATACATACACTCAATGGCATTTAACATAATGCCATTTATATTTGACAATTTATCTTCACAGAAGTTATTTGAAACATACATACGGTGGTCTGTCTCACATCTAACGCTAATATACTGCACCTACATTATAGTTACTCACCGTCTTTTATTTTGAAGCATCAACCGGAAGTGGTTGTTGATATTTGTTTTGTAGTGTTTTTAACGTCTAGCTTCCTGGAGGGAGCACCGGCAGCCGAGCTGAGTCAGTTGCGCTGAACGAAAGCGAAATATGATTTTGCTTTTAAATCATCGTTGATAATTGAATATATCAGACATGAATGTGATTATGAGCAGAAGGAAAGCGCTTCACGAGAGCAGTCATTTATCGAGAGACTTCAGGAGCTTTTCCCATAACGTTAAATGACGTAGACGAGCTCAAGTTACTGTGTTGTAATCTGCTCACTACCTCTGTGATTTAAACAGCTTTTATTATTTGACAAATCACGATTTATCGATATTAAACTATCAGAAGACGAGCGTGACGGACGCTGCAGATATGGGATAACAGCGGTAATCTGATTAAACGGCTTTAGACTATAATTTTGTACATTAAGTACGAACCTTTAGTAATTAAATTGCTTCGCTGATTTATTTGTCATCTCATACGCATTTTAAGCCCGTTTCTCATTATAAATGCAGTTGTTTGCATGTTGACATGGATCAGAACGGTCAAGAGAGTGGGAATATGGAGGAGGTGAAGATATGTGATCCATCCATCCTTCCTCAATGTCTTGATCACACAGGTAATGTTTTAATGCAGTTTATTACTACAGAGTAACGCTTGTGGATAGCTAGACTTATTTTTGCACCCTCTAAAACATTGTAAGATGTACGCTACCTGATAAAAGTATTGTCTTTGATCCCAGTTCTAAGAGCAACAAATATTAACTTCTAGTTGATCATTTGGAAAAGTGGCAGAAGGTAGATTTTTCAGATGAATCATTTGTTGAACTGCATCCCAATCATCACAAATACTGCAGAAGACCTACTGGAACCTGCATGGACCCAAAATTCTTACAGAAATCAGTCAATTTTGGTGAAGGAAAAATGGTGGTATGGGGTCGTGCGAGAGATCTGCAGAGTGGATGGCAACATCAACAGCCTGAGTGATCAAGACATTTGTGCTGCCCTTTAAATTACAAACCATAGGAGAGGGCAAATGCTTCAGCAGGATAGCGCTTCTTCTCATACTTTAGCCTCCACATCAAAGTTCCTGAAAGCAAAAAAAGGTCAAGGTGCTCCAGGATTGGCCAGCCCAGTCACCAGAAATGAACATTATTGAGCATGTCTGGGTTAAGTTGAAGGAGGCATTGAAGATGAATTCAAAGAATCAGGATGAACTCTGGGCGTCCTGCAAGAACGCTTTCTTTGCCATTCCAGATGACTTTATAAATAAGTTATTGGAGTCACTGCAGAGATGTATGGATGCAGTTGTCCAAGCTCATGGGAGTCTTACACAATATTACTTCTTTTTCCACTGCACCATGACTTTATAGTCTATACTGTTATTTATCATTTGTATTAAATATAATATAATAGTTATATTAATATTTCTGTTAAGTGACGAGACTTGTCTAAGCAAAGCCAGACCTTACTGTCCTAATTTAATAATTAAAAAATCAAGGCATGATTATATTTTATTTTGTTAAAATAAGTGTAATCTAGAGGCCTTTGCCTTTCATATGAGCCACTCCTGATACCAAGTGATCAACTAGAAGTCAAGTTATTATTTGTTCCTAAAATTTCGACTTTTGTCAGGTAGTGTAGACTAATACTCTTTTTTTTTTTTTTAACATTAAAAGGGACGATTAACCAAAAACAATGACTTTCTTTCATCTGTCGATCACAAAAGAAGATATTTTTCAATAAACTTGTAACTATTGACTTCAATAGTATGTGTTTTTCCTACTGTTTAAGTCAATTGTGACAGATTTTCAGCTTACTTCAAAATATCTCATTTTGTGAAACTCTTAAAGGTTTTGAAGCACTTGAGGGAGAGTAAACAGTGAATTCATTGTCATTTTTGGAAATCATATCACTTTTTATCTCAAAAACTATGCCAACTGTGCATTTTATTGCTCTGTTTTTCCACTTTTTTTGGTTTTTGTTTATTTATCTTTCATCTAAAATCCTTAATTAAAATAATTTTAAGATTTGACTCTGCTTTCCTACACAGTCACTGACGTCCCATCTGAAAACCATTGTGTAAATGAAGATCACAGGACACCTTCAGACCCAGAGGGGCTTTTGGAGTCAGCAGATCCCTCATCCGAGCAGGACATCCTACCGCAAGAGCCTTCAACAGAAATGGAGAAGCTCCATGTTGAGGATGACTGCTCTGTGTGTCCCGCTGGTTCAGAGACGGATTCTGGGAAAGCATCCCAAGACTCTGCATTAGTGGATAATAGCAATGATGACTCTGGTGAGTTTGTTGTAACTGTATTAGCTCGGGGGAAGTTGGAGGAGCAGGGAATGGGTATGAAAGGAGCCTCTTCCCCTTTGTCCGAGACTGGCACACCACTGGGACCCCCATCACACAGGAACGAGGACGTGACGGCGGATAGTTGGAGGCAGCACAGGAAGCATGTTTTCGTGTTGAGCGAGGCGGGGAAGCCTATCTATTCCCGATACGGAAGTGAAGAGGCTCTTTCGTCCACCATGGGGGTGATGATGGCTCTGGTGTCCTTTGTGCAAAGTGGAGACAACATCATTCGCTCCGTTTACTCTGGTAAATATGATAGTTTTTTTGCAGTAGCTAAATTAATTAGGTTAATCAAAGTCAATGTTTCATTTTCAATGTTTATTCAATCAAAATTTTCAATGTTTTAATAAAGCACATTGT
Source organism: Danio aesculapii (assembly GCF_903798145.1). Classification (NCBI taxonomy): domain Eukaryota; kingdom Metazoa; phylum Chordata; class Actinopteri; order Cypriniformes; family Danionidae; genus Danio; species Danio aesculapii. Next base: position 25,893,879 of record NC_079445.1, read on the forward strand.
TAGTCTTAAGGTGAACTATTAATATGTTAAACCACTCAAGGAAAAAAAAAAAACAACCTGTTTGGTTATCTTTAATCAGATTTTTACCCTTTGTTTCCACTCTGAAATGACTGTCTTTCTCTGATGATGTCAGTTTGACAGCTTAGCCACACCCCTTAAACTATTAGTTTGCTGTGAAAAAAGAAAAAAGAAAGGAGGAGTGCTAACTTGAAGCTAAAGATGGCAAAAGTACACGCATCCTTTCCTCAAGTAGAAGTACAGATACTCCTGTTTAAAATGCCTCTGGTAAAAGTTGAAATACTGACCACATTTTTGTACTCAAGTAAAGTAGTTTGGCCTAAAATAAGTACTAAAGTAAAAAGTATTAATTACTACTACCTGTTTAGTTTCATGAGAGTAACTACACACAGTGTATACATTTACACAAAAAACCTTGCATTTCATTTTTTTTGTAAAAATGTTGTTATTAGTTTTCAGCAGCAAAGTAGCCAAGCAACATCACTCTATAATATTGTCCAACAACTAGGCATGGGACAATAACAGTTTTCAAGGTATATCGCGGTTTGGATAAGTCAAGGTTTTAAAACAGGCAAAATTTTCTGTTACACCGTTCCTATGGTATGTGTAAGATTTTTTTTATTTACATTTTTTTTCTTTTTTTAGGACAACAGTATATTAAGCAGAAAAGATATCCAAAGATGCCCTTTCAAATTGTATAGAAATCCATGTTTTAGAAACTAGTGAAGACAGCAGAAGTCAATGATTCATTTGAATTAACTAACCTGACGTGTTTACTGCTCCAATATATTGTAAATCTTTCAAATAATAAAATGTGTCATTTTCAAAGGGGAAAAAGTTGTTGTTTTTACCCAGATATTTAAAAAGAATATATTTTAGAGCTGTAATCACAATACTGTGAAACCGTGATATTTTTATACAAGGTTATCATACTGTCAGAATCTTATATCAGCCCATGCCTACCAAAAACACGGCTCAAAAAGTTGCTCTGTGTATCATTACCTGGACACAAAACTTAACTTTGTGGCTGTTAAGAACAACAGCTGCCATACACATTCGAATATTCTATACAGTACTGTATTCATAACTAATAAATGTCCTATATTTAACACTTCATTTTGTCCAAAACATATATTTTTTGCTTTTGATGAAATAAAAACGGAATCTATTGACTACCCTAAAGCTGCTTCATTTTATTCAAACAGCAACACTCTTGCAGCTCATATGATTTCACTCTTTGTTTTTTGTTTGTTTTCAGAGTATTGTGTATATTTTATTTAACAGATAAAGTCATTAATGCTGTTTATACATTTTTGCATCATCTTTTTTCACATGATAATATCCTGATCCTTTGCATTATATTTTTATTCATAAATCATCCAGTATAAATACTTTTGATGTTCTAAAATATTTATCTAACAATCTAACAAATTTAAATGAAGACAATAGTGTTTATAATATACATGTTAAAACTATAAAACAGTATAAACTCTGCACTAGGAAATATGAACTCGTTGGAAACAAAGGAAATAAACCTGCATAACGTGTTCATAGGTATTTAATTGCTTTAGTACTAACTGTACAAACGTTGACAAAAAAGTACATCATTGATAGTTTTTCCCACAGTATTAGATTTAAAAGATCAGAGAAGTACAGTACCACTTGGTCGGAAGTGGACAAAAGTCTTTAACCCCATTTAAATGCCAGATTTGAACAGGAATGTGTCTCTTGTTTTTCCTGAACAGGACAATAAATAACATGACATCAGTCTCCGACATTATGATTCATCCACGCTAGCCGTTCCCATGGTAAGCTTAAATAAACAAACCTAAGTGCGCAATCAGAGGTTGAAAAAGCCGCGGATTACGGCGCGCAATAAATAGATTGACTGAATCAAAGAGCCGTTCAAATTGCACAATGACAAGAAATAATATAGATCGCGGCATAAAGCACATGAAAACTAAAGTAACGAGCCCGATTAAAAAAAAATGTAAGAAGTAAAAGTTACATATATTTGTGTAAAAATGTAAGGAGTAAAAGTACAAAGTTGTCAGAAAAAAAAGTATTTGTACTTCCTTCCTTCCTTCCCTTCTCTGCTTTAAGCCCCTGCCTTTTATGCAATATTCCATTTCACTTATATATAAAAGTCTGCAGCGATTTCCAGTTCTTGCAGACTTTAAATGAAAATTGCTTGCATTATTAGCTAATAAATATGCAAATATGAAAATATTGATGACTCATCTTGCACTTAGGGGTGTATCTAGATCTTTGCCCAATCAGATGCTCTCTAGAATGTTAAAGCTGCTATCTCTAATATCACCTAACACAGAGTAGCCAATCAAGGATATTTATGTGCTCAATTTTGTTCCATTGATTAGATTTTTTCCATGTACATGAATAATATTTATGTAACTCTGTAGAATTAAAAAACCTAACCTGTTAAAATTAATCCTGAGTTACATTTAGTTTGTATTATGAACAGGTTTTTGGAAAGCAATAAAGTTTTTGTAGTTAGCACAGTGACAATGATGGAACTGTTTTTAGTAATTTGCATTTTCAGTTAGCAAAATGCCTTTGCGTTTGTTACTGCCTGAGGCCAGAATTTGTACCAGCTAGACGTAAACCTGGTTGTAAGATAGGCTCAACATGAAATGCCTTTATAGCCCTGCATAAAATTTATAGTTATTGTACTACCTGGGTGTGGCACACATCTGTATCTAGTCAAAGTGTAAAGTGAAATGCTCACCAATTCTGCTTTCTTATTTTACATAAAAGTATTGAATAACATGTACACAATCAATATTTTCAACTCAATAATTATTAAAAACATTTATTTAGCTGTGATTTAAATAGGGAAGAATTGTGTAATGTCATAATAAATCATTTTATTACAGTAGAAGTGTCACTTTGGATCAGTTTAATGAATCTAAAGAAAATTAAACCATCTACCTAAATAGCAATCACTCAGCTGCTTAAGTGACTTTGTATTGTTTTCTGTGACAGACGAGCACACGGTGGTGTTCATGCAGCGTGGTCCTCTGGTTCTGGTGTCCGTCTCCAGCAGCCGTCAGTCCGAGCAGCAGCTCCGCAACGAGCTCCTCTACGTGTACAACCAGATCGTCAGCATGCTCACGCAGGCCAGCATCACCCGCATCTTCGAGCACAAGAAGAACTACGATCTGCGCCGTCTGCTGGCCGGTTCCGAGAAGATCCTGGATGGCCTCCTGAACCTGGTGGACTCAGACCCCAGTTTCTTACTCTGCGCCGTCCACTGTCTCCCCTTAGCCTCGTCTCTCAGGGACTCCCTTAGTCAGATCCTCCAGAAGGCCATCACGCCAAACTTGGTCTTCTCCATCCTCATAGCCAAGAACCAGCTGCTGACCATTGTTCAGGAGAAAATGGTCATCGATGATGCCCGACTGGAGCCGGCGGACCTCCATCTTTTACTGAACCTCATCGGAGCATCGTCCGCCTTTCAGGCCGGGGAGATCTGGACGCCCATCTGCTTGCCCAGTTTTAATCCTGACTGTTATTTTTATGCGTACATCTCATATTTGGACCCTCCTGAATGTACTGTTTGTCTGGTTCTTCTCTCCACTGATAAAGAGGCCTTTTATTCAGTGGCTGAGTGTAAGAGGAAGATTGAGGAGGCTATGCAAACACAAAATGCCCTCAAGTCCATAGCGAAGGCTCAGTCGTACAGCGTCAGTCAGGTGGGAGTGTCTGATCTCAGGCATTTCATGTACAAGCCCTTCGACGTGCCAGACAACCATCGCCAGCTTACACAGTTCACCAGGTGAGTTGTTTGCGACTGAGAATTGAGAATCTCAGGAACTTAAGAAAAGATTACTAGTGTAAAAAATTACTAGTGTTTTGTTTGCACTAATAGCCTAGTGGTCAGTGCATCTACATAAAACACAAATCCGATGTGGGCATCCTGAGTTTGAGTCTTGACCCCTGGACCTTTCCCATCCTATCCTTCTCTATATTTCTTTAATTTTGTTTATATATATTTAACAGGGACAGTGGTCATTAATCAACAGTAAAAACAGAAAAATAAGCTAAAGTTAGCACCAAGGGCTACTTTTCATGGACTGCCCCAGGCAAACTAAAATCTAAAATACAGGAAATTATAAATGATCACACATACACACATAATCACATTAAAATTACATTAAAGTTACTCTCTTGAATCTTCTTGTCCTAAGTATTCAGACCCTTTGCTCAGTATATAGTAGAAGCATCCTTTTGATCTAATACAGCCATGAGTGTTTTTGGCAAAAAGTTGCAACAAGTTTTTCACACAGGGATTTGGGGGATCCTCTGCCATCATTCATGCAGATTCTCTCCAATTCTGTCAGGTTTGATGGTAAACGTTGATGGACAGCCATTTTTAGGTGGCTCAATTGGGTTTAAGTCAGGGCCCTGGCTGGGCCATTCAAGAACAGTCATGATTTGTTGTAAAGCCACTGCCTCGTTGTTTTAGCTGCGTGTTTATGGTCATTGTCTCGTTGGAAGGTAAACCTTCGGCCCAGTCTGAAGTCCTGAGCACTCTGGAGAAGGTTTTCGTTCAAGTTATCCATGTACCATCTCAAGGATGATCAGAAATAAGGGACAGCACCTGAGTTAAATATAGGAGTGTCACAGCAAAGGGTCTGATTACCATGTGGTATTTCAGTTTTTCTTTTTTAATAAATCTGCAAGAATGGTTATTTCACTAAATATTGAATAAGTTTTCCCTTTTGCTATCACCATTTTCAGCATGTAATTATTTTTTGGTCTAGACATGAACTTAACAAATGTATAATTTGCATATAAACTATAATTTTCAGGTGTGAATTCAATTGTGACGTTAAACATTGGCATTGCCATTCATTCATTCATTTTCAGCTTAGTCCCTTTATTAATCTGGGGTCGCCACAGCGGAATGAACCGCCAACTTATCCAACATATGTTTTACGGAGCAGATGCCCATCCAGCCGCAACCCAGTACTGGGAAACATCCATACACACTAATTCACACACATACACTGTGGACAATTTAGCTTATCCAATTCACCTATACCAGATGTTTTTGAACTTGTGGGGGAAACCGGAGCACCCGGAGGAAATCCACGCGAACACAGGGAGAACATGCAAACTCCACACAGAAATGCCAACTGAGCCAGCCGAGGCTCGAACCAGTGAGCTTCTTGCTGTGAGGTGATTGTGCCACCATGCTACCCACATTGGCATTGTGTAGTCTAAAAATGAATATATCTAAAAACATGGCAGATTTAAAATCTTTAAATGACAATACATTAGTCAACATTTGAAGTGGCTCAAAACGTTTTTTAAAACTGTCCTAAAACAAGGGTGTTTAATATTTTTAGGACCACTTTTGTGAAAGGTTTTGATCCACTTCAAATGTTGACTACTGTCTCTCACCAAAGAGTGAACTAAAAAGCTTAACAGAAAAACTTTATTTATTTCTCAATTTTAAATTAGTTTCAGTAATTTGATTTTTCATATACTTTTTATAATAAAATTACAAAAAAAAACTACAAGAACACTGCTGTGACGACTCTCTTGCCTTTTCAATTTATAACTGAAAAGTTTTATGTAATCATTCACTTTGATGTTTGTTTTACACTTTGCAGCAGAAGATAAAGCTTTGCCTCAGCATCTCCGATAAATCCCTTTTCAACAGTATCTGTGAGCTTAACCTGTGCTGCTCTCACTGATATTTCACAAATGAATTTCAGCAGAAAAAGGGCAGAAATTGAAAGCATGTTATTCGTAATTCATCCAATTGTTTGATGCTTTTATTGAGAGCGCTGTGTTTGTCATGTGATGTGCGGTACATTGTAGCGCCACTAATATAATTTCTGGAAATATTTATGAAAGACCAGACAGAAATGAGATCAGAGGCATAAAGACACCTTTGTTTTTGTTATGTTTGTGTCAGCCCAGAGATGGAGGCCCCGTACAGCAGTGAGGAGGAGCGGATGAGACTGCTGGACCTGTACAGAGACCTGCACGGACGTATTCACAGCGCCTCAAGACCCCTCAAACTCATCTATCATGTGGCTGAACGCGAGACTCTGCTGGCCTGGGTGAGTGGAGAGACTGAAGCTGCTGATGTAGTGTTGCCAAAAAGAAACAGATTTCCAAAAGTATCGATACTCAATTCTTTGAAACATACACTATCACTTTTCAGCAGTGTCAGAAGAGTTTGTAACTGTAACCATAAACTGTCCCACCCAGTGTTGGATGTAATGAGTTACAAAGTAACTAGTTACTTTAATTAAATTAATTTTACACTGAAAAAAAAAAAGTGAGGGATTACCGTTTTCTTTTTTATATCATTCAAATGCAATTACTTCTACTTGTCTTAAACAGTGTAAACATGATCAGTTCTGTCTGAATCAATTTGGAGGAGTGGAGTAATTTTTTCTTTTGTTATATATACATTTACATTTTTACACATATGTTTAGGAGAATAATTCAGTTTTTCATTTAAAGAAGTTTACATTTACACAGGATTTATGAATCAAGTCATAAATCAGGATTTATGAATAAAAAAAATAGTCAATGACTGTGTTTTTATGTTACCAAAAAAAATTTTATGTTTGTTATTAAAGGTCCTGAGGAATTAATAATAATTAGGGATGCTCAAATTAACCGATTAACCGTTAACCGAAATGGTGCGTTTGTAACCGATTAATGGTATCAGTTAAATAATTAAAAAATATTATTTTATATAATTTTTAAAGCTGTATGACGGGCAGATCACAGCGAATGCGCTTTTTGCATTGAGAAGGGCATTTTTTGAATGGTTTACTAACAGCCGCAAGTGTTTTGCCTGCTGCTTATGCGCCCTGCTCACCTTACGTTATGCTGTTGCGCTCTGTGTGCATGTTACGTCAGTCACGTTTTTTTCATTCTTCAATCAAATGAAAGCAGAGCAGGGTTTCTGTTGAGGTGCCTGCAGTGTTTACGGATTACTTTTAGTGATGGAGGAGAGACTTGTGGTCGCAGTTTCAAGTTATCCAGAGCTGTATGACTTTACAAATTATGAATATCTCAATGTTATTAAATATTACAATTATAACAACATGGACAGCAACACTTGCGCACAATAGACCAGCTGATTCAGTCATTTCCTATAGTGACATAAAAAAACAGCAACGTGCTTCTTTTTTTCTTGTCAACATAAATGGCAGTGTGGTGCGCCTTGCATTGGAACAGAAACGTGTGCTCTATGTGATCGGCCCCTGATGTGCAACAAATATTTGTTAACTTGTGGGATGGTAACACGTGCAACCACACATGCCTACAGACGTATCTGGTCAAAGAAGCAAAATGAAAGAAGGATATTTCTGGTCACAGTTTGACAGAAGAGTTGACGCAAACCAGCGCTGATGCTGATGGCCTCTGTGCTGCCTGGAGCCGCGTCATAAACTTAATAAATAGGCTATTGATGATTTAGTGTACAACTAACAAATCAACCTTTTTTCCATTTGGAATATTTGTTTTTAAAATAGCCTACATAATCTACGAGTCAAACAAATTCAAAGATTTTCTTGATTTTTTTTTTATAATGATAACTCCGCACCAAACTGAAGCGTTCATTTTATAGCTTATAAAACATTTATGTAATATCATATATAAACAACAAAATTGTTACATGCTATAGTAGCCTATACTTTACTAAAAGTCAACATACGAGCCCTAAGGTTCAAACGCACTGGCAGCGCGCACACATGAACCGCGAGTGAGGTGGAGGAAATAAGTCATTATGACATAATCTGTAAACTAATGACTTCTATTAAAATGTGTTAAAGGGGTTTTGTGACATAATAACAACGAAGCATTAATTAAATGTGATTTAATAGCCTGATATTTTTATTTGACGGAAGAAAAAAAAACATGATTGGAAAAAGCAGCCTTCGTGTTTTCGTTTTGTAATCTAAATTTGTCATTTAAGTGAAAAATATCTATAGCAGGCCTGTTATTTTATTATATTTATTTAGTTTATTCTATGCTGTCAGAAACACTGCATGTGCGTGAAGATGTTCTGCATGCTGTTGGCATGTTAAAATAAATCAATATTTTAAAATATTTAATGTGGCACAAAATATACACGTCAATTTTTTTTATTAAATAATATTTTAATATTTCTCTGTTAACGGTTAATATTTGGTTAATGAGCTACGGTTGTCGGTTGGTAAATTATACCGAAATGAGCATCCCTAATAATAATACATTTTATTTGTGATGCACTTTTGTCAAACTCAAAGCTCTACAAGGCAGAAACAGTAAAACAATAAATAGGAAAAAATAACAATAAGTAAGAAGACAATAAATCATACATTAAAAACAGCTAAAGGGGTGAGTCCTGGTATGAAAAAGCCAGACCACCCGTGGCGTTAAGTCTGCAGCGTGGCTTGAACAGAGTAAGACCCGAAGCAGAGCGAAGATTGCGAGCAGGAGTAGAAAGCGTCACAGGATCATAGATGTAATCATAAAGTAGTCCACAGGCTAGCTCCTAAGTTAAAATCAGAGTCTTAAAATCAATACATGATCTAACGGTAGCCAATGAAGTTGTTGGAGAAGAGGTGTGATGTGGTGGTGAGAGGGTGTATGAGTTAGAACACGTACAACAGAGTTTTGAATATACTGTAAACTTTTTACAGAGTTTGTAGGTAAACCCCCAAGAGCGAATTACAGAAATCAAGACTGGATGTGATGAAGGCATGGACGAGCCCTGAGATAGAAATGGTCTAATACGTGCAATATTACAGAGATGGAAAAAGGTTGTTTTAGTTAAGTGCTTGAAGTGAGAATCAAAACTAAGCTGAGCGTCAAATAGTACCTCGAGGTTACACACCTGGGGAGAGGGGGATAATTGATTGTTGAATAAATTAATTGAATTAAAATAAAGTTTTAAAAATGCTAGTATATCAGCATTAAGGATAGCCATAAGCTAGTGTGCTCCAAAGTGCTGACAAAAATTCACCTTTAGAAGATATAAACCTGATACAAACATAAAAAATGTTGATCAATGATTATTTTTTTTACATCACATCATAATTGAGTTTCTCACCAAATCTTCTGACCAATTAAATGCTCTGTACTATCTGGCGATTCCCGCCCCTTCTTCTCATTCGCATTTCATTTTGATGCGCTTGAGCTCAACCACTCTCACTAGCAGAGCTGTGATGAATAAAAAGCACACTCTGTTGGCTGTTTTTTTTTAAGGGGAGGAGCTACTCTGTTTTACCCTTTCTACTCGTTTCAGTTGAGATTAAGTCAAACAACTAATAAATAAAAAATATTTAAGACTTTTAAAATGCTTAAGGGTTACCATAAAGCTAATATTTTTTAAGGTATCTTATCGATGGTAAAAATTCCAGTATGGCGATAACATTATGTAGATATTGTGTTTTGGCTTTAACACTCTCTCGGCACAGACTCTGGCAGATCAGGTTTCCTTATGTGCTAGTCAGAATTTGCAAATGCAGATTATGCAAAGGAGAATCCTGACCTCGCTCCAGATGGAGACGCTTTGTGATTCATAACACCGTCCTGCATCCAATTTGTCAAATCAAGACTGAATTTGAGGAGCTGATTAGTGGTTGTGTTTCCTGTAACATCTCACTTTTTCTCATAGAATATGATTCTAAATTATGATTTTTTTTTTTCGACAACCATTTGTAAGGTGAAGAAGTCTCTCTTTCTAAATTAAACATGAAAATTTGAAGTAAAAGACAAATAAAATAAAAAGATATCATTCGAAATGACTAAAACTAACTAAAAGTGTTCTGGATTACCCTAAAGGTGTTTTATCATTATTAGTCTATAAATTTTTATTACAAAAATGTTAAATACTAAATAGTAAATATTTCCAGATTTAAGATGCTGTCTTAACAATATGCTCTGGTTAATTAGTAGATTTACTATAGTATATTAATAATAAATTATGGAACAAATGTCATAAATATTATCAAATAAGATGTCACTAAAAAAAAAAGTATAAACTGTATATATGCACACACTGTGGTCCCTTCTAAAAATCACCTGCAATATTCGAAATGCATGAAGTAGCCAGCTTTATTATTTACAATTATTATAGATGTTTTAATGCTGTAAATCCCTCGTTACACACGGTTTCTTTACTGTGGTGAGCGCACTGGCGCCGTTGTCTTGTGGCTGCCGTCTCATCATCCAAGTGGATACTGCACAATGGTGGTGGTGTGAAGAGACCCCAACTCATGATTGTGAAGCGGTTTGGGTGTATGGCCATACACAATAAATGCGCTATATAAATACACATTACATTACACTACATTACTGTATACACTTTTCTCAGACAGGCATTAACATTTTCAGTTTTCTCTCTTGCTTAAACACTCTTAAAGTTCAAACCTTCATAGAAAAAATAAATCCAGTATTATATAATAAAACCAAAGTTCAAAACCTGTTTTCAGGCTCAAATATTTGTTTGAGACGATTCATTTGTTCCGTAATGACGTCCTACAGCACTGTAACATATACCGTCCCTTAGCATGTCCAAAAGTCCAACTTTTTGTGCGATGAGCATCTTCCTGTGCCTTTTGGGTGCAACCGCAGGTGCCTTTTGTGATGCAGAACACTTCGACATTGTGGGGTTTGTTGAGGAAAAAAACATGCAAATGTACAGTTCAGCGCTTCAGAGTCACAATGCTAGTGATGGAAGATTTATGTCAACTTTGGCAAGCTGAATGCATTCTGTACTGTACAGGAGACATATATATATTATCTTTATTTTCTTTTTTTTTCATTATAAACTAACATAAATCAACTAAATTAAGTACTAAAATGAGGAATATCTAAATCAGAATAACCAACTAGAAATATATACAACTGAATAAATATGAAAATGTACAGAAAAAGCATTAAAACAATCTGAAATTAAAATAAAACCCGACAAAAAAAAAAAAAAAACACTGTTATGAAAAACGTTTGATCTATTTAATATTAGGCTTTTATCCTTTTTGCAAAGCACCAGAATTTCTTCCCAAGATGCAGAGCTGTTATTTGACATTGTCCTTGATAACATTCTGGGGTTAATTATGAGTAGTCGCCTGAGGCAAATTCATTAAAATTTTTCATTAATTTCTCATTCCAGGTCACGAGCAAATTCGAGCTGTACACGTGTTTCAGTCCCCTCGTCACTAAAACCTGTGCCATCAACGCCATCACTAAACTACTGCGCTGGATCAAGAAGGAAGAAGAGCGTCTGTTCATCCGCTACCCTTCAAAATACTCCACCACCCCAAACCCCAGCAGGAGCTCTAAAACAGGTGACACCTCACACAAACCTTTAAATTAGAGATCTTGTGCATATTAAGGAAAATCTGGACAATGCCAAAAAGACAGCATTTACTCATTAAAGGCTCAAAACATTTAGTTATTCATCAGATAACTAACTTCACATGGATAACATTATAAATATTTAGCCGGCAGCTAGCTCTCTGCAACTCTCACATGGTCACCCACTGAAGCTGGTCAGTACCTGGATGGGAGACCACATGGGAAAGATTGGTTGCTGCCGGAAGTGGTGTTCGTGAAACCAGCAGGGGGCGTCAACCTGTGGTCTGTGTGGGTCCTAATGCCCCAGTATTGTGACGGAGACACCATACTGCTCAGAGAGCACTGTCTTTCGGATGAGACGTTAAACAGAGGTCCCGACTCTCTGTGGTCGTTAAAAATCCCAGCATGTCCTTCTAAAAAGAGTAGGGGTTTAACCCTGCCATCCTGGCCATATTTGCCCACTGGCTTCGGTCCATCATGGCCTCCTAACCAATCCCCATATCATAATTGGGTCTGTTTCCTCTCCACCAATCAGCTGGTGTGTGGTGTGCAGTCTGGTGCAATATGGCTGCTGTCGTGTCATCCCGGGGGATGCTGCGCACTGGCAGTGGATAAGAAGATTCCCCCCAATGTGTGTAAAGTGCTTTGAGTGCCCAGAAAAGCGCTATATAAATGTAAGGAATTATTATTATTATTTTATAACACTGCACTCTGGAATACTTGATTCTGATTGGTCAATCATGACATTCCAAGGTATGTTATTCCCCAATAAAATAACACCCATTACTCACCCAGTACTTTTTTGAATTATCTTGACTGTAATGCCCCATTCACACAAGGCATCCGCTTCAATGCTTCCCATTCACTTTATGGGTGACTTCAGGTGTTGCCGAACTGCATTCTGGATCCGTCTACGCCACTTCAGAGGCGTTGCTCGCTGCAGAAGTTGGGATTTGCTCAACTTTTTAAGCGCAGATGGAAACGTCAGCCAATCAGATCGCTGTATGAAAATACACTAGCTCAGGCAGTGGCCTATTGCTGACTAATTTCATTGGCTGACGCTGCTCTGCTCATAAATCTTAATTTGTCCCAAAATACCTCAGGAATTGTGTTGTTTGAGCTCATTTTAAATAAGTAGCATTTTTTGAGCGTGGATACATTCATATACAGTGGTGGAAGTAAGTATTAAACATGTCGTGTTTTTTTCTGGGAATAATATTTTTATAGGAGCTGTTTTTTGGTAAAAACCCAAATAATACAAACATAAAAAAAAAAAAAAGATTATTAATTTACAAAGAAAAAGTGCAGAGGGTTGCTGAAGAACTACTGAGAGATTTCAGCTGCTGTCTGGGCTTTCACTTACTTTCTATATCTCCCTTTCTTCATGTATTTAATACATTTTCCCTGCTTTTTCCATTTTATTACACATAACTTCATTTGTAAACTAATTAGTTTGGTTTTCTTTGAATGTTACCAACATCAGGTGAATATTTCATGTTAACAGCACCTTTAGAAATATGTTTTCTGAGAAAAATGGTGACGTGTTCACTGTTCAATACTAATTTCCCTCACTGTACATACTCATCAGTTACGTTTTTTTTGTCTAGTTCATTTTGTGGCAGGTAGCAGCCCTTTAGTCTTCTACAACAGCTGATAAGCCTGTCAGAATTTATTAAACATAGAATCAGGGTGGGGGGGAGGGGGTCAAATCTTTCGTTTATATTAGTTTGTGTAGTGCTTCAGTGAATCAAATGTGTATGTGTTTATTTAAATTACATCTAAATTATTAATAAAACGCATTTAGGTTTTCAGTGTTTTGTTGGATATTTAGTGTATTCTGACCTAGACTATCCTCTGATTAGCTATTTCAGAAGTTACTGTAAGTCAAACTATACAGCTCATTTTAATTTATCTTTAGACTATATGTAGAAACAAACACCTCTTTTACAAGAAAGTGTCTTGTAAACACTTACGATGTCCATCGGTGCTAGTAAAGATTGATTGGTGCAATTCTCCATTCACAATGGTATGAACCGTTATAGGGGAGGTCAAATGTGTTTATATTATCTATTATTCTAATTATTAATATTATTATTTAAGATACATATCAGAGCAAACTATTTCTCACTATTTAGAGCAGTGGTCTCAGACTCAATTCCTGGAGGGCCACAGCTCTGCACAGTTAAGCTCTAACCACCTTCAACTCACACCTGCTTAATACTCTCTAGTAGTCTTGAACACCTTGATTAGTTGGATCAGCTGTGTTTCAGAAATCCAGTTTGAGACCATGGATTTAACAAACAGACCCCACCATAAATTGAAGTCCTTCACGAGGGGGTCAAGTATTAATTAGGGGAGCCAATGCCCCCCAAACACCTCTAATTGGCACCCTGCATATAAAACATGTTCACAAACTACATAAAATAAATAGTTAGAAAATGTCAATCCATTTCAGATAATTAATTGGATTATTCTGACCATAAGGGATGCAACACAACAACCCCAGTCAACCAATTCTCTGTTCTGTTTCTCCAAGCACAGTAGCAGAGAATTTTAATAAACATATGTACGCTTCATTTTTTCTCTTAAAAAAACAGTATATTATGATATTCGATATGATATTTTTAAAAAATTCTCATAGTTGACATTTATTCCATATTATTTCAATCATTCTACAACTTCTGAAAGTGAACAGCCATATTTAACGGTCGCACAAGACAAATCAGACAATAGAAACCAGCAAAAATTAATATCGCATCAAAACTATGCGCATTAATGACGTTCACGCTTAACTGACCAACAATAGACTCCTTCAGCTTGTTCTGCACCTGCTGACCCTCAAACCCTGAACTGTCCTATATATGCTGGAGTTACTGGTACTCCGGGACACAATGGTATGCCTGGCAGAGACAGGAAAGATGGAAGAGATGGAGCCACTGGACCCAAAGGAGAGAAGGGAGATCCAGGAGTGAGTGTGCAGGGACCTCCTGGTAAAGCAGGACCACCTGGACCTGATGGGCTGCAGGGTGAAAGGGGTCCACCAGAGTCTCCTGGAAGTGAAAGTGTTATTGAGTCCCTGAAGTCTGAAATCCAGAATCTTAAAGCCAAGTTTATACGATTGAAAAAGTTGCGAGTTTCAGCAGCTTGAGGAAAGTTGGACAGAAGTATTACATCACTGATGGTATTTTGGGAACTTTTAATGATGGCATAAAATTCTGCAAGGATGCTGGTGGAACATTAGTTGTGCCAAAAACTGCTGCAGAAAACCAAGCTTTAGTCAGGGTGTCAGTATACAGTGCTTTAAGTACTGGAAAGCCATATATTGGAGTCACAGACAGGGAAACAGAGGGACAGTTTGTAGACATTCAGGGAATGCATCTAACTTTTACCAACTGGGGTCCTTGTCAGCCTGATGATTACCGGGGAGCACAAGACTGTGGTGTAATAGAGGTCTCTGGCACTTGGAATGATGGAAATTGTGGTGATATACGGCTTATTATATGTGAAATAGACATCAAGTAGAAACTCTACCTAATTTGCACCAAATGAGAATCCAGAAATGTAATATTATGGTTTTTTAAACAGCCTCTGAGATGCTATGCTTTTAAAAACTGTTTAGATTTGATTGTGAAGCATGTTCTTCAGTATGTAAAATGTTACATTTAATGTACACAACAAAATATGAAATAAATAAATGTACAAAATGTTATGGAAGAAAAAAAACTGACCAATAATACGGATTTTGAGGATTATAAAAAAATTGACCAATCATTGATTAATCGTTGGAATGCATAATTGAGTGTTAACATGCATCTCCTCTTCTTTGTTTGCAGATGCTCATTAATCAGGCGCATAACAGCATTCAAACTGAACTCACCAGAGATCATTCAACCAACAGAGGTTAAAATGATGTGAAGCTGCTGGATTCTTTTGGACCATTTAACAGAATCATCTGGACTGAACCTTCTACACTGAAGAAAAGTCATGCACGTTATTTATTCCAGACACAGAGCATCGATGAAGCTTTACGTAGCAAAAGAGGCCCAATGATATCTATTTTTCTTCTCAGCTGGTGGCAGTGGCTGAATGTGAAAGCTATAACTGGATTGTTTTATTGTCATATAATTGCATTTAGATTAGGAAATGTTTATGCTATGAAATGATCAAATCTGGTAAAGCAGTTTCTGAATGAAGACACAAGCTTTTCATCTAAACCAGGGCTTTTCAAGCAGTTCTGTGAAAATTTCTGGACTAAAATGCTTTAAAAATGAAACATAATTAAGTTTTTAATACATTAAAGAGATTACAGTTAATACATTTTATCAAGACGTAAAGAAATAATTATAAAAAACTCGTCAAATCATTTAAAATATGATTAAAGTATAATTAAATGATTCAAATTGATCTAAAATTTGAAAGATACAAAACTATAATGCAACTGATAATCTAAGAAATATTATAGACCTGTTTATAATGTTACTTTTGACAGTATACAAAAAATATAATGGATATTTTTGGATGAGGGATGCTAAAAGATTTAAAAGCTCTGGTCTGAACACATCACCGTCACCTTTTCTGCTTGTTCTTTGTATTTCTGATGAAGTTTCCTTTAGTCTTACATGGTTTTGAACTTCAACCCAAACTTTAATAATATATCAGGAGATCGATCATGAATTGTATCTTTAGTTTGAGTTCAGGTTCTTTTATTTGTTTTAGTTAACTGTTGTGTGTGATATATTTGTTTCCTGGTCATGATTTATGACATTTTTCTCTGGCATGTGCACTATGATGTCATTGTATAATAATAATAATAATAAGATCAAGACCACCATAACGGGTTTAAACCACTGGACTTAATAGGAAAAAAAATGCTCAGTGTGTGATGTTTGGACAATTGTGTACTTGCAATTTTCTCAAGTTTGTCTTTCTGGAAGAAACAACAACATTTGTATTCAAGAGGAATAATATATTGGTGCTGTAATAAATCTGAGGTTGCTTAAAGTACATCTTGCATTAATATCTTATTTTTTTATATCGCGCAACAGATTAATCAAACTTGCTGTTTATAGGTGTACGAGTGTTTTATGACATAGTTACACTTTGCAAAAAAACAAATGTCTCGAAATCCAAATGCAAGTTTTCAAAGCAATATTGCCTGTTTTGTCAATAAAAACAGGTTTAAAAGCCGAATCACAATGAATCAGTCATGTATAAACATTTGCTTTTGTATCCAAATGAGTGATTCGTTTGAATGAACGAGTCAGTGAATCACTTTGGCTGCATTTACACTGCATGGTTCAAGTGAAGTAGGGAAGAGCGGGGACGAAAGAACCATTTTTCATTTTTAAAAGATGTTTTAGATTCAAGTGTGGTCTATCAATACCGGTGGTATTGTAATAAAAAAAAATGAAGAACAACTTCAAAATAAACAATCCATTTAAGGAAAAGTGGCATAGCTGCTTTTGACCCCATCAGTAGGGACGAAAGTAACAACATTTGCTAGATTTACTGGCTTAATCTTGTTTATTTTAAATATATCTGGCTATGACCTTGTTAATGTTTACTGCAAACATTTTTTTTTGTCCTTTATTTTTGCAAACTGCATTTTCATTTGAAATTTCAGCTCCATCAAATGTTTCTAAAGCAATCCAACAATGCAATATGCTAAAATGTTTTACAATTTTTAAATTTGTTTTATGATTATTGGCAATATGCATTCATTTTATAAAACATATAAATCAAACCATTGAACATTCTAATGTGGAAGTGTTTCAAATTTACTCAATTTTCTGATTTACTCAAATTAGATCTAGGCCTCGTTCATATATATATATATATATATATATATATATATATATATATATATATATATATATATATATATATATATATATATATAAATATATATATATATATATATATATAAATATATAAAAGAGCCTTTATCTTGTCATGTAGCACAAGTATTTATACAAGTATTTATACATGTTAACGAGAGAGAGAAAGCAAGCACAACCCCACAGATTGAATACAGGAATGGAGAAAATAGCCCTCTTTTAGTAGCTGTCAGTCAGTAACCTCTTTTTTTTATTTTCTTTTTTTTCCCCCAGGTCATTGTGCCTTTGGCGTGCAAATGCAGACATTGCATACAAGTCACTTTTAAAAGATAATGTAAGTGGGTCATCAAAAAAATCAGATGCAGTAACAAAATCAAAGTTGACTGACGATTAAGATCTGCAGTGTAAATTCAGCCTTAGTAAGCTCAGGACTTGTCGCCACCTACTGGTGGCAGCTATACATAATCATCCAATACAGGCATTAAACGGCACAGAAACACACTCACCAAAATATTGTTTAAACCCCTTAATACTCGCAATTACATATGTAAAACAATAATTAACTCTAGTCTCCGCCAATAGCCTAGTGGTTAGTGCAGCGACACGAGTTCGATTCCCGGCTTGAGGTCCTTTGCCGATCCTTCCCCTATCTCTGCTCCCAACACTTTCCTGTCTCTTATCTCCACTGTCCTATCAATAAAGGTGAAAACCCCTAAAAAATTATTATAAAAAAAATGTACTCTAAACCTGAACTAATCTTGGGATTTAACATCATGTTTGATAATCTACGCAGGTATTTTAATAGAGCAACTTCAAAGAAAATACCACCAAACTTTAGAATATGATCTTGATAGAGGGCAAATTGATATTAATCAGGGGCATTTATAAAGTGGAGCTCTGAGCAGTCACCAGCACAAAAATTCAACATCTTTTGCTATTACTAATAGTCAAATCTAGCAGATTTTCTCTGACATTTCTCTAACATTTATGTAGTTTTGAGAAATTTTAACAAATTTAAAGTGGTTTCAGCACAACATTTTATAAATGAGACCCATGATATCTACCTCATGAATTCTGTGAAAAGTGTGAAAAATATGCTTTATTCAATTCATGTTCATTTCTATAGCGCTTTTACAATGTAGATTGACATAGAAGTTCTAGTAAATTGAAACCGTTGGTCCAGGTTTCAGAGTTGGAGTTGAGACCACTCAAGCTCTATTAAAGGTCCCATGAAATTAAAATTAAGTTTTTTAAAACTGAGGTTAAGCTTTTAGTTTGTCACTTCTGCCTATATGGAGTAACGGTTTTATTAACGTCACCTCATACTTCAGTTTCTCATCAAATCATAACCAATCAATGGCTCTCTAGTATCTGACATGTCCCGCCCCCTTCAAGACGCTTCTCATTTGCTTCTCATTTGATGGGCTTAAGCTCGACCACTCTCTGGCAGAGCGGTGATAAAACAAAACACTATTGGCATGTTTTTAACACCCTCTCTTCATGTTTCAGTTGATATTAAATCAAACAAAACTGCACATTTCAAAGCACTTCACGAGACCTTTAAAGAATAAAAAAAAAGAAACAGGTGCCCTTAGATGGTTACCATTGAAGCTTAGTTGGCATTTAGTGTTGATGTTTGGTACTTCGCCCAAACAAAATTCAACTGTGAGCTTTTTTTTCTTCAGATTTTGAATATAATTTGCTCAGATATTTGACGTATTTTCTGTCAGTTTTAAATTAAACCACATACAAATTAAAATACAATTTTAATCAAATAATTAAATATAGATTTGGTGTTTACGTAACTTTTTTTCTTTCACTTCATCAACAACCTAACAAATCTTTTAAAAATATTACCAAATTTACATCCGTTCACCAAAAAGTGCCCATTTTTTTGGTGGGGATTCCTTTTTTTTGTCTTCATCACACACATCTAATCCATAAACACAGATGAAAGGCTCAGAAACGCAATCAGCGCAACAGTGTTTTTATTTCTCGGTTGAGAAAATACTGTTTCAGACATTTTTCATTTGGTACTATTAGCTTTTTCACAGGCTTAAAAAAAAAAAATCACGTTTCTCTTTACTCTGCGTACATGATCTAAGAGACTACATAACATTTGATTCTATAATGTTCTCTCACCGTAGACCACTAAGAAACAATTTCATTAATGCTTTCCGGACAATATAAAGCTCTGCGGAGCTGTTAAATTACTATTAAATAACTTTTCCATAAGCACTCCAAATAAATTAAAATGACGTACAAATTTGTCATTAATTTACATTTCAGATTTTTAAAAACAACATCTTTGCATACTTTCTACATACATGCATTTATATTTACACAGTGATCTCCACTCACAATTACAAGCTCACATCCTTTCTTTCTTGCTTTCTACTTCTCATCGTTATTTTTTAAATAAATGGCCACATATGAACAATAAACGGACATAAAATAGGTGGCTGGGATTAAGTAGCGCCAAAGAAGTGAATGTCATCAATGGCATCTCACAGTAGGTTAAACTAGCGATGGTTTACAAACACCAGACGCTCGGAACCTGATAAAGACGAAGAGCATATATGCAGATCACGCAGATCTGAGAACAACAGGGCTGTTTTTGTGCTTGTGCATTTCACTAAATCCTCCGTCCAGAAATGCAGTCTAGCACAAAGTTCCTGAGTCACACTGGCTGAACGCTGGTGTGTGAGACCATCAGCTCACATTCAAAACAGTGACAAAAACAACAAGTGGCAAAACTTGAAGAGAAATAAGTGCAATTATAACAACTGAATGTAAAACTAAATCTTGGTTGCAAGAGAATGTTACAAATTAAAGGAACAGTTCACTAAAAAAGTCATTTTCCTGATTTTTGGTCATTTTTTTGTCTTAGAGATTAAAAAAAAACTCCATTGAAGCATCATCAACCATGAACCAAAATAATAAACCAGAATTACATTTGATATGTTTTATAAACAAGTATAAAAATAAGACTGAACTTAAAGAGATAGTTCTCCCAAAATCATTTATTCTCCTTCGTCTGATTTCAAACTTATAGTTATTTCTTCTGTTAAAGATAAGTAGATATTTTGTAAAATGCTGCTTGCTGGCACTCATTTACCTCTACAGTAGAAAAAAATATTATGGAAGTCAATAAGTGCTAGCATTCTTCAAAATATCTTCTTTTGGGTTCAACAGAAGAAACTCAAATAGGTTTTGTGAGTAAATTATGACAGTATTTTCATTTTTGAATGAACTATCCCTTTAATGAGGCCAAGAACTAGCATAAAGTCCTGACAAAACCTGAACCTGACAAAAGTCTTGTTGTCTATCCAAGTTTTAGGAACAACAAATGATAACTTGACTTCTAGTTGATCATTTGGTATCAGAGGTGTCTTATATGAAAGGCAAAGGCCTCTAGATTACGCTTATTTCACCAAAATAAAATATGATCATGCCTTAATTTTTAATTAATTAAATAGGACAGTAAGATCTGACTTTGCTCAGACAAAAGTCTTGTCACTTAACAGAAATAATGTACAGTAAAAAATATAAAGTCATGCTGCAGTGGAAAAAGAATTAATATTGTGTATGACTCCCATGAGCTTGGATGACTACATCCATACATCTCTGCAATGACTCAAATAACTTATTAATAAAGTCATCTGGAAGGGCCAACAAAGTGTTCTTGCAGGACTCCCAGAGTTCATCAAGATCCTTTGGATTCATCTTCAATGCCTCCTCCATCTTACCCCAGACATGCTCAATAATGTTCATGTCTGGTAGTTGGGCTGGCCAATCCTGGAGCACCTTGACCTTCTTTGCTTTCAGGAACTTTGATGTGGAGGCTGAAGTATGAGGAGCGCTATCCTGCTGAAGAATTTGCCCTCTCCTGTGGTTTGTAATGTAATGGGCAGCACAAATGTCTTGATACCTCAGGCTGTTGATGTTGCCATCCACTCTACAGATCTCTCACACGCCCCCATACTGAACATAACCCCAAACTACGATTTTTCCTTCACCAAACTTGACGAATTTCTGTGAGAATCTTGGGTCCATGCGGGTTCCAGTAGGTCTTCTGCAGTATTTGTGATGATTGGGATGCAGTTCAACAGATGATTCATGGGAAAAAAAATCAACCTTCTGCCACTTTTCCAAATGATCAACTAGAAGTCAAGTTATTATTTCTTACTCTTACAACTGGGGCCGACAACAAGACTTTTGTCAGGTAGTGTACAATTCCATCAAGCTCTGAATTACATAATCAGATTAAAAATCTACAAACGAGTAACAACTTTTCATAAATACTTTTATATCTACAGAGATGCTATTTGCAGTGCTTCATAAGAGTGTATAGAGCTAAAGATTTGTTTTGGTGCACTTTGTTTGTCATGACTGATTGGTGGAATGTAGGTTTTTCTATAAAGATTCTACTATTAAAAAACTGTTTGTCAAATTCATGAGAATGAGTTGAAAAATAGCATACGCATATGAATACTCACAACAGCTCTGTCTTTAAGGGTTTATCAGTAAATAAATGCTTTTTACTTCCATAACCAGAAGCTGTTGTGCTCTATTTATCCACCCACCAGGCCATCCAAGATGTATAAGTTTCAACCATAATTTTGGAGGATTTTTCTACATCTAATGTAAGCAAAAAGGGCTTGATGTTGATCATTTTGATGGTCTGAAATTTGTTTGAAATTTGCTTCAAAGTGACACCAGGCCAACAAATAATGGTCTTATTGGACGGTCTTTGTGAGCTAAACCATCTTGTTAATGTGATATAAAAAGAAGTGCATCCTTATTTTAGCTCCTTTATGAAAATAACTGTATTTATTTACTGGGGTCATGTGGATTCAAATGGATTTTGGAATGTCAAACATATTGTACACTGAGCCTCGTTTACTTGCATTAGACGAAGAAAAATGGTTTCCAAAACCTTGACTTCTCTTTGGCAGAAGAAGATAAAAAGTCAAATACATCTTAAATGCCCCAGGACTGAGTAAATAATCAGGAAATGTTCATTTTTGAGTGAACTATTCATTTAATAAAACCAGGTTTGAATTTATGATGTGCCTTGAATGATGGAGGGTTTAAAACAGGACATAAAAGACACGAGTTTAAAGGGATAGTTCACCCAAAAATTTAACTTCTGTCATCATTTACTCATCCTCCACATGTTCTAAACCTGTTTGAGTTTCCTTCTTCTCTTGAACACGAATGAAGACATGCTGAAGTATTTTAGGAAAAACAGCCATTGACCATGAATGTCAATGGCTACTTTTTTTACATTCTTCAGAATGTTTGGCTTTGTGTTCAACAGAAGAAAAAAAAATCATTAAAGTTTGGAACCACTTAAGTGTGAGTTAGTTGTGAGAACATTTTAGATTTTGGGTGAAGTGTCCCTTTAAAAATCTGATTTTCACTTATGTAAAACCCAATAACATCTGAATGATGTGATCGTACCTTCACTGGCAGCTTACAGTCAGTGTAGACATCCATATTCTAGCAGTCTTTTATATAAAATTTGAGGGATTGAAGGTGGAGTTCTCCTGCACGTGACTCAAGTGCGTCATGGCCCTGTCATACGCTGTGTGAACAGACTTGCGCACATTGGGTTTCTTGCCCTCCATCAAACGCAGTCTGTCTACAGTGTCATCAATGCCCATGTGATGGAGCTTGTCCTGCGGAAGCCACTGCCTGTTTATCAGTAAAATGACAGTAACGTTAACATGACAAACTGCAGGTTTAAAATATCGTTGAGGAAATGTATATTTCACCTCACCAAGTTCTCTTTGTGTCAAAGAACAGCACAAGAAAAAGCTTCTCCTCGGATTCCTCCTGTCTGCGTTTGCCCAGATCCAGCACGTCAGTAGGAGGCACTGGGATAGGAATGCCGTTGTGAAGAATTCCTTCCTGGGGCATTTTAGGATCGACAATCTTTCGAAAACCATCATTAATTTATGTTAGGAATTGAGTAGATTGGATTAATCAACAGTGTGTTCACACTTGGCATGTAACTCTGGTGAGATTGATCTGTTAATGCTTATTCAAACAGAATGTGTTTCATTAATTTCCCTTCAGTTAAGTCTCTTATTTTATCAGGGGTTCCCACAGCGGAACGATCCAACAACTATTTCTGCATATGTTTTACACAGCGGATACCCTTCAAGCCTCAACCCAGTACTGGGAAACACCCATACAGTGTTGCATTCACACACACACACACACTCATACACTACGGCCAATTTAGTTCATCTAATTGACTTATAGTGGGGGAAACCGGAGCATCCGGAGGAAACCCACACCAACATGAGGAGAACATGCAAACTCCACACAGCCGGGACTTGAATCAGTGACCTTTTTGCTGTGAGGCGACCCCAGAATTAGTTTTTCTATTCTGATTTCAACGTTTTCATAGTTTTTTATACCGTTCATGACCGTTACACTCACATAGTGCCACGTTTTTTAGATTTCATAACGAGTTAAAATAATCTTAACTTTTACACCGGGCCGCTCATCAATGTCAGTTCCAAAGCAGTGGACCAATCAGAGGAAAGGCTAGGATTGAGGATTGATCTTAGGCTAAATCACCCAGCCCTAGGAAAGGCAATCGTTGCGAGTTTCTGTTTACAGACACTCAGTGGCAATGTCCAGATACCTTCGTGCTCTACACTGTGCTTTTTAAAAAGCATTCCTAATTGTTGCATTTCTGGGTTTTTTTGTACAAAAAGACACATTCTATGTGAATAGGCCCTTAGTATGGTTCATTTTTAAAGTGTGAAAGCTGCCATTTGAACCCTGGTGTGCACCAAACAAGCAGGAAAAAACGGCACTCACTCTTCTTCCAAACAAACTCTGGTGCTGTTTGATTGAAATGTGAAGGCAGCAAAGAACTAAAGATTTCTAAACAAACCAAAAACAAGAGGTGATGTCAAATCATATGATTATAAAATAGTTTTTTTTTTCAGTTCACAAACATGTGCATTACAGTTCAATAAAACATTGAAATGGTTTCTCCTTGCATTTTCATTTGTACGTGCAATAGAGATATTCTCTGCACTGGTTTAAACATTTAACATTTAATTTTTATAGGCTCTTTATGAGATTTCCGCTGATTAGACCATTCTTTACACACATACATTGAAGTTTTAAAAATGAAAGCATGGATAATAAGCAAAAAAAGACCTATCATTTTGCTTTCTCTTTTGGTCCAGATTCTGGTGTTGTGAACACACTGTAAATATCATGTAGACACAAAACTTTAAATGGAAGACCATGTAACTTTACCATTGCAGGGTATGAGGGATATCCACGACATTTTGCCCAAACCAAAGTAAGCGGTTCCATCTCACCCTCATTTTGAGAAGCTTCACTGCCTATAGAAGTAAAGACAAAATAATGAAAATTGAGCAAATCAAACCAAAAAGAACAATACAGTTCCTTTTAGCTCTTAAATGTGCTCACTTGTATTAGTAACTTCATTCTTCTCCTCATCAACAGGAACTTTGCTGAGGGCTGGTTTACCACGACTGCGCTTTGGAGGAGATGAACTGAGGAAAATCATTGAAACACAAACATTCTTAAAACTACTAAGCTTTTCTGTGTAACAGGCGCTCTGTGAACATCTATGTCAAGTGAACAAATCTCTAGTGGTCAGTGCTAAATGTAAAACCCCAGTAATATAACTGTGTTTCCAGCCAATTCAATAAATTCTAACACAAAATATGCAAACAAAACACATTCATTGAAGTGAAGGAATGTTGAATTCTCTGAGAAACCAGGGACATAAATATATCGTAAAAGCCTTTACTGTCACTTTTGATCAGTTTCAAGTCTCAACTGATTTAATTGGGATTATTAACAACACTGCATGTAAACAGGACCCGAGTGTAAAGAACTGACAGCCTCCATTACCTGTGTGTTGGGAAGGCAGGAGTGGAGTTTTCAGAATCTGATGAGCTGCCGTTGTGTCTCTTGAGTCCATTTGTGAGGCCTAAATAAAGAGCATTAGAGCATTAGCTCCAGCATATTAAATACATTGTGGAGGACAGCACTTAAATCAATGTTCAATAAACTTGAGTAATTGCTTGAGTAAAGATATATCTGTACCATTCTCTTCTGGCAAACTGTTGGCCTTCATGCCTTCACCATCAGAGCATGTGCTCAGTCCTCTGGATCTTAGCTGATGAGGGGATGGAGAAGCAGGTTTTGGGGTTGATGGTGCTTTAGCTGGCGTGTTTTGCTCCTGTGATGCACCATTCTGAGCTTTGCTGACTCCATTTGGCAATAAAACAGGCTTGTCTTTTGTCAGCCTGGTTCCGTTTTTAGCTTTTTTGAAGAGGATCGATGTCCGACGACCCACACCAATCTTGGGTGAATCAGATAGGCTCTTTGCAGGGGAAACCCTGTCCTCCTGAGGGCTGCTGTCGTTCTCTTTTGTGTGGAAGTTCTCATCTTCTTTTGAGGTCTGATTGTGGTTTTCTCTCAGGCTTCTGTCTTTGCCTTTTGCCCTCTGTTTCCTGCTTCCAGGTTTACTTGACTGTGCTGGAGTGGTGGTTCGTCCTGTCTCGAGACAGAATATAGGTGGATTTGGTGGAGCATCGCCAGGTAAAGGTGACGAGGCTGGGCAGGCGGGTTCTTGCGCTTTCTGTGATGCTGATTTCTTAGGGTCTTCTAATGGGGAAAGAATTAAGTCGCTTAAAATACTACATAACAAAAACAAAAAACATAAAATATTGGCTATTTGACAGATTTAGCTGGAAT
Source organism: Danio aesculapii (assembly GCF_903798145.1). Lineage (NCBI taxonomy): Eukaryota > Metazoa > Chordata > Actinopteri > Cypriniformes > Danionidae > Danio > Danio aesculapii. Next base: position 25,919,837 of record NC_079445.1, read on the forward strand.
ATTTCCCTCAGTTTTTGTAAATGATTGCCCATTTGTGCCTCAGTAAAATATAAAAGTGTAAAAAAAAAAAAAGATTTTTCTGTTAACTATTAAAAATTATTCTTATTAAAATAAATCTGTTGTAATTTTCTATTTTAATGCCAACTGTGCCTTTATATAACTTAAATAAATAGTAATTGTTGTAATTGATAACATGTTTTTATTACATTAAATCTGAAGTCATTTAGAACATTAAAATAATATATAGTAAATATTAAACAAAAAACTCACTGTAAAAAATGTTTTTTCCTTATTAAAATGATTTAAACTGAAATGAAATATACATACTATAATAGTAAATAACTTAAATAAAAATACAGATGCATAACCATATATTAAAAAAAACTATATATAAAAATAACTGCAAATCCTTTTAAAAGGAACAAAATAAACTGTAATACAAGTTGGAAACCTTCCATAATATATTTTCCTTCCCTGAAAAAATACACAGTTTTAATACCGTTTTTGAAAATCTGAAATAAATAGACTCCCATAAAAGTCGCATCTGGGAGGACAATTTAATTTATTTTCATTCATTTTTCCTCCCTTACAATAACACAGTAGACTATCACATTTAAAGTTATGCAAATAACTAAATATATATTTTTTAAATTCATATAGAAATTCATTTTCACAACGTCCGAGCATGATTTACTTTGTTTAGTTGTTATTACCTGAGGTTATGTAATCCATCTTCTTCTCACTCTTGCCATCTTTGCTCTTCTCCTCTTTAATTTTCCCATTCAGCAGTCGTGAGTTTCGGTCCTGGTGGCTGATCTTGTGGCGAAGGCTGTTGATTTCTCTGCGCAGCAGGCGCATGCGTTTTGTGCGGCCTCCACTTGTGCGCATAGATGCCACCAAATCCAGCTTGTCCAGCAGGGTTTTCAACTGGTCCTCAGCACACATGTGCACACGATTCTCAGGGTCCAAGAGCATGTCAACTATAAATTATTTGATAGAAAATACAATTTTTAGCATTTTAGCATATTGCAAAAGCATTAGAATTATTTTTTATGGTGTTTTCTGCCTTTTTTAAGGTTACTGCAAAAAGGGATTCAGATCTGGCCAGAAGTTAATGAGAATTCTTAAAATTATTTATTTAACCCATTACATGGAATTTTATTAACATTTACCCCTACCCCAAAAATGCCATTTTCCCCCCCCTCAAACATCAGAAAGCTTAATAGCATCACTTAAAGGTCCCCGAAACACCTTGAACGTCACAGTTTTGTACAATGTATGATGTGTGTACGTTCAACTGAATCATGAAGACAGGGCAGGACATTTCAAGCAGCTCCTCCTCTTTTAAAGGAATATTCAATAGCATTTTGTTTTTATCGCATCTTGACTCATTGAGCTAAAGCGCATCTGACACATGGCAGCCACAGTCTTATAATAGCAATGCTGAGTCAATGCTGTTTCTTTGCTTTAAAATACAGCATTCAATGTAATTCATATGTGTCTAAAGTGTTTTAGGATCTGCATTGACCCGCTCTGTGCTATCATGTTTCTGGACTGGAATGGACCATATTTAGACTGCGGTGGTTTGTAGAGCATTAATATTAAACCAGACTTCATTAAGCCTAATAGACAACATAATTACACTGTCTGAATAGTTAAGCCCCTTGAGTTAGATAAAACCTCAGTATGTATGCTTGGTTATACCTAAATAAGTGACAGATCTTGTAGGGGCACTTCAGATACTAAAGAGCATTTGATTGGTCAAAATATCGGATGAGAAGCTCACAATATCATAAAAAATGCTGGCAAATTTGAGTACATTTTAAACATTTGTAGTTTTTAAACGCAAATTTTGTCACTGTTTTAGAGCAAACTAGTTTATATAGAACCTTAAATGTGCAACAGGCGACTATCTTCAGAAACTATTTTTATTATTCTGGCTTAAAGTTAAATTCAATGATGTGGTCCAAATGCATTTATATGTATTTTAATATTCTGTGGAAGGTGTAGGACCAAGAGAAATTAGTCCAATCAAAAGATTTTTTAAGATCTCCTATTGCACCTTTAAAACTAACATACAGATACTAACAGCACGAAAACAATAAATGTAACGTTAAGTGGACTTTAATGACTGTTAACAAGCTTGTTTAAGTGCTCACCTTCATCACACCAGGAGACAGTGGTGTTGTGTGGGCTGGGCTTGTCTGGTAGATGCATGCCTGTGCCTGGATCCAGGCCTATGCTGAGGGCCTGATGTTGGGCGTGTCTCAGGATGGCTCCGCCCACCTCTCTGAGCTGCATGGCTGCTTTGTGGAACACTGTATCATTGGAGTTGTACCTCAGACAGTTGGATACCATGAGATTGAAATCATTTTCCAAGTCTGCCACTGATGAGTATTTATGGGCCTCCAGCTTGTCATGCATCGTTGAAAAGTCCATAGGCACAGTCACAAACTCTAGATAATCTGGAACCTGGAATACATGAAGGAGGACGTAAGGATGAAAAAAAAAAGATTTTCTTTGCTCTCTTAAAGGTGCCCTATAATGAACATCTGGGTATACCAAGGCATAGTAAAACAATAAGAGATCAGTATATGGTAATGGGCATACTGTGAGCCTCAGACGCCACTGTTTCCTCGTTCTGAAGTAAATTCCACGAGTGTAAAACCCTGGTGGACAACGGGCCAATCAGAAGACAAAACAAACTGTGACGAGACTTACGGGCCATGCCCTCTGCATTTGCATGTATGCCAAATTTGGGTCGTTTATCTGTGCAGCCATGTTATCAAGCTCTGAGATCATAAAAAAGCTCTGAGATCAGTATTATGCACACCTCATGCTGCAATTGATAAGCAACAACGTTTTCAAGTGAGACAACAATGATTTTCAATTATTATGTATGTGGGACTTTTATACCGAAAACGTGAGCGCCAAATTGTTTACTGTGCGTTACTGGGCAACGACATGTTTTAATATCACCTCATGACATAAAATTCAAGATTTACAGATTATACATTTATTCATCTTTACTCTGAAGAGGTATGTTTAGTTACATATTTTGTTAATTTATCACGTTTATTGTGAAATTGGATGCAAATGTTTAAACCAATGCTCAAATGTCATCTGTTTATGCAGAATGTTTCTCTGATTGGGTTTATATTTGTCAGTGTTCAGTGTACACTATGCCGTGTGTGTGTGTGTCTGAAAGAGCAGAGCTCATTAATATTCACAACACAAACCATATATGGTCAATCATGGACCTTCTGATTCTAGGGTATTTTAGGGAGTAATAAATGAACATATAAAACCGTTACTGGATATATTTTTTTTAACTTACCAGTGCCATAAACCTACTATGTAGATATTAGAAAACAATTTAACTTACAGTATACGGCACCTTTAAAATAAAATGTAAATCTACCATTTTAATGATTACAGCAGTAGGTCCACCCAGACTATGAAAAATAAGCTACTAACATGGGTCATTTAGAAACCTTAGTGGTATCTGGCATCAAAATAAGCATTTTAAATAGAATTAATATATCAAATATATATCAAAAGCATTAAAAATTAAAAACCAGTTTGATCAAAAATAGTTCAGGTTTTGAAGGTCAACATTAATATGACTCAATAAACTTAACACTAAATTATTCTTAGGTTAACCATAAATTTTCATATTACCATAACTCTGTAGTAAATACATGTTATTAATTGAATGCAAGATTACACTTTAATAAGTATATTACAATGAATGTTTAAATAACAAATAAAATTTTAATAAATTTAATAAATAATAATTGAATGTAAAAAATAATATGGATTTATTTAGATTTGTAATTTTTTTTTCAAATTCTGATTTTATAATGACAAAAATAAACACTAAACCAAATTTACAGTAAATGTTACAGTAATATAATGTTATAAACATAGAAGATGGAAGAAGCTGCAAAAGACTCCTAAAGTTACCATTATTTCCTCACCTCCTTCAAATTGACCGGTGTGGTGAAAATGTGATCAGTGTCTTTCTCCTTTAGCTGCTCCAGTGTAGTGCGTAGAAACACCAGCGTAGGGGTGAGCTGAAGCTCTAGTGCAGCCTGCTGAAGTTTCATCTGATGAGAGAATAGAGCAAATTAAAACCATGGTGTGAATTAGTAATTACCTCAGGCCTGTTCTGGCACGAAGTGATGGCTCTTTATAGAGAGCAGGGTCTCGAGAACATAACAAAAAAACATTATGACAGGATCTGTGTCACCTGTTCTCTTTTGAGTCTCTCCCTCTTTCGTATGAGCTCAATAAGAAGTCTGGCTTTTTCCAGGTCCTGGCGAAGCTTCTGCCAATACTTCAGCTCTTCCCTGACCGCCTGCAACTTTGCATCTGGTTCTCTCTAAATAGTAATTAAGAAATATATATAAAATCAATGCACGCTCTCAGCAAATAATCATTTTGCTATGTGAGGACTGCTCCAGTGATATAGCATAAAAGATTTACACATGAAAATCTGCACTACTTGAAAATATAATCAAATTAACCATCATATTTTGTAAACAAACAAATATGGGGCAGGGAAAAGTGTGAATGAGTGGTGCAAATTTGCTGAAGTCGGCGGCACTTTCTGCTGGCACTGATTATGTGTGGGCTTGGTTATTAATAATTTTATCACATGCTTTGCTGTCAACAAAAGTGTAATGAGTTACAGCACATTAACCTGCTCAGACTTCTGGGCCTGCAGATGAGAATGGAGCCGGCGGATGAGCGGCACGCCGTTACGAGAGTGACGCTTTAGCAGCCAGTAATTGTGGAGCCTCTGCATAAACTGATTCTTCCTTTCAACAGAGACTCCTGTGCAAATCTTGTTCAGCCTATTAGAAAAATATGATACAGGGCCAACTGTTAAAGTCAACACGAATCATTCACAACTCCTTATTCTGCATTTTTGAGTAAAAGAGAGTATAAACAATTTTGCTTTTAGGATTGTAAACAGTGTTTAATAGCTGAAAAAGCCAGACATGAAGGCGCTTCTGAAGGACCTTGAATCCGGTACCGAATTTTACGGAGACTTCTATGAAAGCAAGGAGATTAAAGCATCTTGATGTATCCCAAAAGTAACAGAATGCTTAAATGCACAGCGTAAATTACAGACATTACAGTTGAAGTCAGAATTATCAGCCATCCTGTGAATTTTTTTCTTTTTTAAATATTTCCCAAATGATGTTTATCAGAGCAAGGAATTTTTTTACAGTATTTCCGATAATATTTTTTCTTCTGGAGAAAGTCTTATTTCTTTATTATTTATTTTTGTATTATTTAATTTTTTAAATATTATTAGCTTCCAAAAGCAATATTTGTTTTTGATCGTCTACAGAACAAACCACTGTTTTACAATGACTTCCCTAATTACCCTAATTTGCCTGATTAACCTAGTTAAGTCTTTAAATGTCACTTTAAGCTGAATACTAGTATCTTGAAAAACGTCTAGTAAAATACTGTGTCCCGTCATCATGGCAAAGATAAAAAAAAATCAGTCATTAGAAATGAGTTTTTAAAACTATTATGTTTAGAAATGTGTTGAAAAAAATCGGAAGAAAATTTGATACATCTTGAATGTATCGAATTCGATACATCTCAAAAATTCAATACATCTCTGTCAAGTCTAAAGGGGAAATTCTCCTCCATGCTTGCAGCGAGGTAAGATCAAAAGACTAGACATAACAGACAAAAAAAACAGAGTAAATATTTACCTAAAGGATGGTATCTGCGGCACTAGCAGAAGTGGGACTCCTGTCTTTCGTGAGCCTCCGCCTGAGTTCTTCTGCGTTTTCTTCTGTTGTGCCGCTGACCCTTTTTTCCTCCCGTTCTGGTTCTGCTGCAGTGGAGGGCCTAATGTGTATGACCTCTGACCTCTGTTACCCCTGCCCCCAACCAACCCGTTATCTTCATACCCCTCTGTTCCCGTGCCAGGAGGTGAGTGGTTCTCGCAATAAGCAGTCTTCTTCACAGTAAAAGTGGTGCCATTGGTGCCGGTCTCACGCACTGGGTCGATTTTCATATACAGACCTGCTCTCTGCGCACAGGTGACGTGAAACGCCCTGTAGCAGTTGGCTTTGTGGCACTGAATAGACGCGCCCCTGCCCTTCTGTTTGCACAGGTAACAGGTGAGCTTCCACCGCGCAGGAGGAATGTTCTTCACTCCCTCCACAGGCTCCAGGAACACGGTGTTGGCAAAGCACACTTCAGGAATCCATATGGCACAGATGACGTGGGCCCAACTTCCGTCGCTGGTTTGTTTGAATGCACCCCCTCGGTTTGGACAGAGGACACAATCGACGGGTCGGGACGGGGACTGCAGACATCGCCTGCACAGCCACTGGCCCTCAGGGATGTAAGGCACCCCGTAACATTCCTGGTGCACGGCGAGGTTGCAGATGTCACAAAACAGGATGACGTTGCTATTGAGACACTCATCATCAAGGCAAACACAACAGTAGGCATCCTCATCGATTGTGCTCTGGGACAACGCTTGGCTGCGGGACTCCAAAATGGACTCTCGCTCAAGTCGGTCAATCAGTAACTCGAATGTATCAGGAGGGACCGAAGCATGGCCGTCAGACACACGCTTCTGATTGACCATCTCTAGCCAAGCCATGTCCTCCTCGTCCATGTCATACTCGGCCTCATTGTCCAGCTCCTCCCCAGACTTCTCCATATAACGGTAATACGCCACAGGAAGCGGGGGAGCATCTGGGACTGTAATATTGTCCACTTTACGAAACGTTGGCTTAGGCAGGGGCACTTGTAAATGTGCAACCTGCCCCTGCAAACCATACTGACCACCTGATTTCTTTTTGGGTGTGTGTTTGCCATCTTTCTTTTTGCTTTTAGATGCAGTTTGCTTGTTTCCCTGCCTCTGCTCACTGTTCTCTTTGTTACTGTTGCACTCTGTCAGATCCTGAGCCAGCATCTCGTCCTCGGTTACTACAGAGAGCTGGTCGCAGATGTTGATCCGGTGGAGTCTTCCCTCCAGCTCGATCTCCACCATCCTCTGAGCCTGTGCATATGTAAGTGTGTCTCTCGTTGGAGAGAAGTTTAGTCTGCATGGAGAAGGTGGACAGAGTAGAGCTTCCATGTCGACATGGCTGGATGGACCAACTTGATCCTGATCCTCTCCTCTGACCATCCCTCTCCCAAAGCCTCCAGCCCGGGACTGGCCAACTCGTTTCCTTAACTTCCTCATTGGAGATGACTTCTATGTAATTGTTCAAATATGAATAGTCATAGGTACCTGTCAAAATAGAAATATATGCTCTAAATATTGACTAGATATTGCTGAAAAAGTTGCTGCATCCCAATTCGCATACTTATACTGTGCCCTAAAACTATGTACTTTTTTTTGTGAAAGAAAAGTATATGCTTTTGAGTGTGTAACAGAAGAGTATGCAAGCTTTGGGACATACTTCTCATACTTCTTCCTCATTAACAGATCGTTATGTTGCTTAGTTCTGAGCCCTGTCAATCATTATGCACATTTCTTTCATATTTAATTTCCTACCTTATTGGAGAAGCAGCAGCAGGATAATTTGCCATTCACTTTTGAGTCTTTCATGCAGTGAAATCTCCTCAGGTCTTTGGATAATTATGCATTCAGACGTATGCATCCAAACATGTCTTTATATAAGTTCATGTTGTTGTTGCAGACGAAATATAACACAGAAAATGCGATTTAAATATTTCCAGTGAGCTAGATAATAATTAACAGTCATACAAAAATCTTTACTTTACGGTTGGTCTCTCGCGTATACCATGTATGTAGTTTATTTACACTTTTTACCCGCATTTCTAATCAAATTCATGTCAAATGTGCGATGTATTGCAGGCAATATCAGCGATTAGAGTATGGACAGTTCTACACTTCGAATTTTTACTGAAAATAGTAAACCGTCCAGGAAACTTTGGCATACTCTTTTCAACATACTATAATTTGGGACATACTAATTTTATTTTCAAATATTATTTAGGACAGATAGTATGCGAATTGGGACGCAGCAATCCTTGTTTATGCAAAGAATGAGAACTATATAATTACATTAGCATCCACGCCAATGCACTATAATGTTGTTTCTATATATCTTCTGTTAGATAAGTGTGAAGAAAGCATGTTTATGTCTATTATGTGTTTATTATGCTTTAATAATCCTATCAATAATATAGTAATTAATATTTTAATGATGTGCAAGCTCTTTTTATTATATGTGCATTATTTTATATCACTTACTATGTAGAAAAAAAATGTGCCTTAAGAGTCCAAATTATTTATTTAAAAATACCAAAATATATTGAGATGAAATTTCGTCAATACTGAAAATGTCCACCTTACTGGTACTCACACCAAACTTTATGACACATAAACTTTATAATGACACATAGGAATAATTAAACATTTCAAATCAGCAGCAGCCATATCAAGTAGTTAAAATCTACTTTTGTGTCTTACCTTAAACAATAAAAACTTATTAAACCAGCAAACATAATGTGGTGTTTTTAACCCTTTTCTAGCAATAATATGACTGTTGATATCAGCATTTTTGAATAAAAATATTAACTGTCAAACTGTAGCAGCTACATTAAACTCCACTTCTTCACGCAATATATGATGTAGCATAAAATAAAAAACATGCATATTGTGAACTATAATCATTTAATAACTCCTAAACAGGCTTTCTCCAAATAAACAGATACAGTACGCTACTAGCACATTCGAAGCTTTACATCAGACGAACCAATAAGCCGCCATTCTAAAATCACGTGAATAACACTAGCCAATCACTGGGCAGATCTTTAACGTTTCCTCGACCCAGTTGACGTAGTTCGGTTGCAGAGCGCTAAATACCAATCCCGAAGCGAGACGGACGAGTCAGCCATTTTAGCAGGGCTGATGGACAGTCTCAACCTCGATTGTTTTTCCTGATAACAAACTCTGACCGTGTGAATACGCCTTATTTACACTTTGCCAACCAAACGACAAATAACTGCACATGACGCTGTAGCTATTTGCCAGTCCTTTGTATGCAAACTGTTTACCAGCAGAGAAAAAGCACTTGTATGTAATAAAGCGCCGTGTAGTCAGCAAAGGCAGATGGTAAATGAGCGTCTTCTTCCAGCAGCGGAGCCATATTTACAGCTCGCTAACAAGCAGCCGCGGCGCTGCCAGCCCAAGTGACATTAGCGAGTCCTTACAGAAAGCAGTGCAAAATAAACAAGCAAACTTACTCTTGTATCGATCGCTCGAAAAGACAGGGAATGCCGGTCATATCCAGGGGCGACAGCGTCCTCTTCTGTAGCGAGACGGGCTTCCTCAAGCCTCCATTGATGAGACTTCCCACAAAAACGCTCCTAAGCACACATCCTGTATGTTTTACACTACGCTATCACCTTGACATGGTACCTGAGTGTTTCAAATAGGCGCCTGACATTATTGCAGAGTGTATCGTGTGCATTGAATGTTGGTTTGTAATTAAATTGGCAAGAAAAATACGCCCCTTTAGAAAAAAAAGCGAATTCTCGGCGTTGGGGTTTGCACTTGGCGCGCGCATCGTGCGCACTGAGATGTGATAGGCGGAGACGTTCATCGCGTTGCCGTGAAGTGCTGATGAAGCCAATGGAGTGCGCGTGCGATGAGAAAAACAATGCAATGAACTTCCCTGATATGTTTGCGCGCACAGACTCCATGTTCACCAGCTACATAAAACGGCTGTGTATTGTAAGGTTTATTGAGGAAAAGAACGTAGTTTCTTGATGACAGTCGAGAAAGTCGTTTATAATGATGACAACAACAATAAAAAACTGTAAAATATAAACTAAATTTCATAAGTTTTTCTCTGAATCACCTTAAAGAAAGACAATCGTGGTTTTTGTCCACTTTATTTTTTTTGTTTTTGAAACGATTGTTGTTGTCTTGTTTTATTCTTTGTTTTCTTCAGTGTACATAAAGACTTTTATAAAGATTTTTATTATGTGTATTATTTTTGTCCACCTAAAAGGCATACTAAAGTGTAAGTACACAATAACTACATGTGCTGTGTGTAGCTGCACATAAGTGCAACTATAATATTAACTAAAAACAATTATTATAAATAATAACAAAATATTAAAATATTTAAGGACCAGATTTTTATAAATTCATTTTCATTCGCTTTTCCGGGGCCAGGTCACAGGGTCAGCAGTCTTAGGAGAGAACCCCAGACTTCCCTCTCCCCAGACACTTCCTCCAGCTCCTCTGGAGGGATACCAAGGCGTTCCCAGGCCAACTCAGAGACATAGTCCCACCAGCATGTCCTCAGTTTTCCCTAAGGCCTCCAGGTGCCCAGGAGGCATCTGAAACATGCCCAAGCCACCTCAGCTGACTTCTCTCAATGTGGAGGAGCAGTGGCTCTACTTCAAGCTCCTCCCGAGGGACAGAGCTCCACACCCTATCTATAAGGGTGTGCCCTGCCACCCTGTGAAGGAAACTTATTTCGGCCATTTATATCCAAAATCTTGTCTTTTCAGTCATGACCCAAAGCTCATGACCATAGGAAAGAGTGGGGACGTAAATTGACCAGTAAATCAAAAGCTTTGCCTTGCAGATCAGATCCTTCTTTACCACAGCGGACCGATACATTCCATCCTTCCCTCACTCGTGAACAAAACTACATGCTTGAACTCCTCCACCTGGGGTAAGAACTTTCCTCCAACCTGGAGATGGCAAACCATCTTTTCTGGTGGAGCACCATGGCCTCTGATTTTGAGGTGCTGATTCTCATCCCAGCCGCGTCACACTTAGCAGCAAACCACTCCAGTGCATGCTGAAGGTCCATGTTCGATGAAGCCAACAGAACAACATCATCTGCGAATAACAGAGATGAAATCCTGTGGTCCTGAAACTGGACCCCCTCCAGCCTAAGGCTGCGCTTTGAAATTCTGTCTGAAAATTTTGAACAGAATTGGTGACAAAGGGCAACCCTGCCGGAGTCCAATATGCACTGGAAACAAGTCTGACTTATTGCCGAACCAAACTTCTACTATTTATAAAGGGACGAGACTGCTCTTAACAGCACATCTGACCCCATACTCCCAAAGCACCTTCCACAGAATGCCATGAGGGACACGGTCGAATGCCTTCTCCAAGTCCACAAAACACATGTGGACTGGTTGGGCATACTCCCATGAACCCTCGAGCACCCTGGTGAGGGTATAGAGCTGGTCCAGTGTGGCATGGCCTGGAAGAAAATCGCATTGGTCCTTCTGGATCCTAGGTTCAACCACCAGCTTTTTATATTGTCTGATTTTTGTTTAGGCTACTTTTTTGTTTACTTGCATTTTTATTATAGGCTAATCTTGTTTTAAAATTCAGTTTTTCTCTGAATATTTAAAGACAATCTTTTGATAGTATTGTGTATGTGATATTTATTATTATTAGTAGTAGTAGCAGTATTAATATTTAGTTTACTGTTATTGTTTCCCTCTTTCAACTTTCAAAGATTAATTTTTATTAATTAATCAACTTGTTTTAAACAACTTGAGATTTCATCCTTTTGGTTTTCCTTTTGAAAACACATATTTTTAACAGGATTGGCTATATATTTTTTATCCACTTTATTATTATTGTTCTTATCACCTAATTAATTCTTTTTTTCCTCAGAGTATATAAAGACCATCTTTTCACAGAAGCTATTGAGATATTTTGTCCATAATCATATAGCTCCTTTAATACATTTTATCCATATATAGCTACATGTGTTGGAGGACATGCTCTTTATAATATTCAATATTACATTTTCTATAGGTAAACATGCTGTTAAAAAAATCATGAATTATTAAAAGCATCCATATCTAAAGTATTCTTGGGTATATATATAAGATCTTTAATTTATCCTGCTCAGGAATATTCCATCATCCCACATTTCAAGTCTTCTTTCTCCACCCCCTCAAACTCATTGGTTTTCCCCAAGCCTTTAGTGGGATTCCTCTAATTCATTATTGTAAACCACACCACAGTCCTGATCAGCGTCAGTGTCAGTGGCGCTCAAGCACACCGGGATTTCACAACAGACATCATGGTAAGTAAGAGATGAATGAAATGGATGCTTGATTTATAGATCATTCATAAAAAGTCATTGCATTTATGTCTTTTTAATGTAAAGTATGCTTGAAGCTCATATAAATGTGTGATTACTGTCTTCAGAAAAATCTAAATGCATGTATATATGTTATGTATATGTACATGAAGAGTTAAATCAAGTTTTTATATTGAGATATTAAGAGTTAGTTTGAGGTATCTGAGGTATCTTTGCAAATGAACCCTTCGTATATAATTAATATTATGACCTCATATATTTTAGAATGTTAATTTAAAAATAGGTTTTGGTAAGTGGTCACATATTTTTTTAATGGAAATATATATATATATATATATATATATATATATATATATATATATATATATAATTTAACATAAGTATATATTAAATTAATAGGTTTTAACCAAGTAAGTCAGATTGTTTTGTTTGCAGGTCAAAATCAGCAACATGTTGGGATTTGTCTCTTTATGCGTAGTATTGCTGCTGGGGTCAGAGGTCTGCATAGCAGGTATTACCATAATTTGATTGGTAATATATGTTGTATTGATGTGTTTGTTTCATGTGAAATTACTGTGAAAATTTCATCACACAGCATCTCAAATTATGTCTTGCATTGGAATATTCTTTCTAACAAGCAAACAATATCGCACTATACTTAGTTACGGCATTCATAAACGTGTCATTTTATAAACAGCATCTATGATGAGATCTATATGCCAGCTTGCGTCGTCCTCGCCATGTGAAGCTCTTGAATTTCACAGGCCTGTCATTTGATAAATGGGTGAAACAGTCAGCTGGGCACATCATCAAAGATGGTGACCGCATCCTGCTTGGCACATTTCATACCCCATTCTGACAAAGAGGAAGCCGGCCAGCTGAAACCTTATAAATCAATTGAAATCCAGAGTTTAAGACAAGCCAAGTTATGACAGCACGTCGAGGACCCTGTTTGTCTGTCATAAATTCAATAGGAGGAGCTGATGAGTGTCAGCATCGCTCCGTGGTGTTGATGGAGCCCTAAGGGTCTCGCTTAACTCCAGCTTCAGATGCCCTTACCAGGCCTACGTGATCGAGTGACAAAAAACAGCAACTCCAATTAGTCACAGTTCAGCCCTGCATTCAAAACAAAGCCAGACGTTGCGGGTTCCGGAAAGCCGGAAGCTGTCTGAGAGGGCATCAAACGCAGCCATGCCATTCACTCATCATTATCTCCTAGAGATTCGCAGACGGGCCGAGGATGGGGCTTTTTTGGCTCAAGATGGCTGCCGAACAAAAGGTTCTCTGAGGATTCTGGCTAATTTAAGATGGAGCTATTTGTGACACAAATGCAGCAGGAAATGAAGACTCATGGCCAGAGAACTGATTTGGCAGATCAATAGAGAAGCCACTGAAATCTTGGCCACATCTCGCTATGTCAACTTAAGGTCACTTTCGAACAAACGTGCTCTTGAGCAGATCTAAGGTTTTCAAATGTGTTCACTCAGTAGGCCACTAACTTCAATGCAGTCCAATTTCATTGAACTTTTTGTTTATCTGAAAGGGTTATTGGCGTTATGGACAGGCTCCTGTAATGAAATTTTAATATTATCAACTATACAGTTTTCTCCTCCAAGAGTATGGTTTCACAGTCAACTAGAAGAACCATTTTTGGTTCACAGAGGAACTTTTTACAAATATGACTATTCTTCATAAAGAATTTTTCATTCATTCATTTATTCATTTTCTTTTCGGCTTAGTCCCTTTATTAATCAGGGGTTGCCATAGTGGAATGAACCGTCAACTTATCCAGCATATGTTTTATCCAGCGGATGCCCTTTTAACTGCAACCAAAACTGTGAAACACCCATACACTCTTACACATACACTACAGCCAATTTTAGCTTACCCAATTCACCTATAGCGCATGTCTTTGGACTGTGAGGGAAACCAAAGCACCCGGAGAAAACCCACTTGAACACGGGGAGAACATGCAGACTCCACACAGAAATGCTAACTGACCCAGCCAGAACTTGAACCAGCTACCTTCTTGCTGTGAGGCGATCATGCTACCCACTGCGCCACCGTGACACCCTAAAGAAACTTTGTGCATTACAAATATTCATAAAAATAAAGTTATTGGTCATTCTGTAAAGAACTTTAAACATCTATTGAACCTTTTAATTGCGCAAGAGGTTATTAGAGCAGTGGTCTCAAACTTAATTTCGAATTTTGAAAGATCATGTGACACTGAAGACAAGTAAAACTGCTCAAACTACAGCTTTGACATCCCAGGATTAATTACATTTTATAATGTATTGAGAAAAAATGTAAATATAAAATATTTCACCACACTTATGATAAAATAAAAGTAAAATTAGGCTCTAAAAATTGTAATAATCCCAAACTGATAAACTATATAAACCCTTTTCACATTTCTGGGTTTCTCAGCAGCAGTATTTGTCATACTTGGGTAAAGTTAGAGCATAGTGAATCGGAGAGTTCAACAAATATATATATATATATTTTTTAACAATCCTATTTGCTGAAATAATAAAAGAAAAACTCCACGATGGTGTTATCAATACTTTCAGAAAAAAGGGAAAAGTAGTGCGAGAGAGGAGAAACATAAATACATAAATGCATATATATGTAAGTTCATACGTTTTAAAAAAAATCTTAATATTAAAAACTTTCTAGGATTTAAGATTATGATGACCATTAAACGTATCAAAACAGTCTTTTGAAAAGGGTCCATATTGTCTACAAATTTGTTTGTAATAAAAATAAATTAACTATAATATTTTGTTTTTCTTTTCATTCAGCAAGGCAAGAACTTATAGTTACCACCATAAAGGTAAGGGTTAAATTAAGCTTGAATTAGCATCAGTTATTAAATTACATTTGAATTAAGCAGGAATTAGCATGTTGCTAACACATTTCTAGCTTGCATTAATATGTCCAGCTAGTTTAATGTTGCCAATGTGTTTCACATTTTACTGTCATGCATGTTGCTAGCATAAATCAATATAAATCAATAGCTAACGTTTCTAGCCTGTTTGTCATATCGATAACACCAATTATCAAGTTGCTAGCATGTCCTAGGATAGTTGCTAGTTGCTAAGATTTAAAGTTTGACACCCTCAGTGAAATTCTATGTGATTTCTTTTGCGATTTGGATTAGCACAAATACAAACCAGTTAGAATTTTTTTTACATACAAATCCCCAAGAGGGCATTCTGGTTAGCAGTATGTTGGTTTAGCTATCACTTTTAAAGTGCACCATCAAACTAAAGTGCATGTGACCCCATGTTTTTGAACTTCAGCAAGACCCATACACGATGAGCAAGGGCTCTCAGTTAGAAGGCTACTGCATGGATCTGCTCACTGAGCTGGCTAAGAAACTGGGTTTCAAATACAAAGTTCACCTAGTGAAGGATGGATCGTATGGCCGGCAGGATGAAAACGGAAACTGGAACGGAATGATCGGGGAGGTTGTCAGAGGGGTATGTAATGCATTTTACACACAAATACACATTGTGCTGCTACATATAAATCTAAAATCAGAATGCCAATGAAGTAATAATCAAGATGACATTGATGTCAAATCTACCATGTTTTTTTTTTTTTTGCTCACAGGAAGCTGATCTGGCCGTAGCTCCGCTCACTCTCACTGCTGCCCGCGAGAAGGCTGTGGGAATGACAAAACCTTACATGCAGACCGGAATCAGCATCCTTCTCCGCAAAGATATTGTTTCTGAAGAGGCCGGCTTTTTTGACTTCCTCTCCCCCTTCTCTGGGGAGACCTGGTTCGGCATCCTGATTGCATACTTTGTGACTGCAGTCTGCATCTGCATTGTGGGAAGGTCAGAGAAATGAGCAGAACACCAGAGATGTCGAGCACAAGAGCACTTACTCATCCACCACACACACACACACAATGTATTACACAATACAATTAGTAAAACCAGTGCACTGTTTTTAGAGCAAAGATGATTTATGAATAGCATTATGAAACTCAACTTAATCTGAATCTGTGTTTTTTCTGTTTATATGAAGGTTGAGTCCATGTGAATGGAGTCAGCCTGAGACAGAGCCAAATCACTTCACTCTTCTGCACAGTTTGTGGTACACTGCAGGAGCCCTCAGCCTGCAAGGTAATCAACCAAATGAATCTAACCGCAGATTTTTAGAGGTCACACACTGAAAAGGCCTGTCAGGTTATGAAGAGATGAACAGGTTTTTTTGTGGTAGATGTTTGTGCATTTGGATGTCAAAAATATTACTAAGCTATCCTTTCAGCTATAATTTCATTGCAGTTTATTCATTCATTAATTTTTCTTTGGCTTAGTCCCTTATTTATCAGGGGATCATTATTATTCAAATTATTAAGGGATATTAAGGTTTTACACAGCAGATGCCCTTCTAGCCTCAACCCAGTACTGGGAAATATTGCAGTTTATATAAGTTTTTTTATTTAAAAAAAGTATGCTAAAGGCGACACAGTGGCTCAGTGGGTAGCACTGTCACCTCACAGCAAGAAGGTCGCTGGGTCGAGCCCCTGCTGGGTGAGTTGGGGTTTCTGTGTGGAGTTTGCATGTTCTCCCCATGTTCGTTTAGGTTTCCTCCGAGTGCTCCGGTTTCCCCCACAGTCCAAAGACATGCACTATAGGTGAACCGAATAAGCTATAGTGTGTGTAAATGCAAGAGTGTTTCCCAGTACTGGGTTGTGGCTGGAAAGGCGTCCGCTGTTTAAAACATATGCTGGATAATTTAGCGGTTCATTCTGCTATGGCGACACCTCATAAATAAAGGGACTAAGCTGAAGGAAAATGATTGAATGAATGAATGAATGAATGAAAATGAATGCTAATATTTACGTTTTTAACATTCTATTTCAACATTTCCATTCTAGCATTTTATTTCTCATCCTTTTAATATTTATAACATTTTGGTTTGGTTGATTTTGGTCACACTTTTTTTAAGGTACAATTCTCACAATTAACACTATTAACTAACACACTTTTAACTAAGACTTGTAGCTCAATAAACTACTAATATTCTGCTTAATAATTGTTAATAAGGTAGTAGTTAGGTTTAGGTATTGGGTAGGATTAGGGATGAATAAGGTCATTTTGTATACATACTAAAAACAACCATTATCTATTAAATTAAAGGTAATAAGTCAGTAATTAATTATTAAAGTAATAATAACTATTAATTATTAGTAACTAAAGTATTACTGTTATTTACTTAATATTAGTTCAATTTTAGATTTCATGTTTTCAGTCAGTAATTTTAGTACTTAGCATATTTTTTAAGTTATAGAGACCAACATGCCAAGGTAACAATTTCAATTTTAGTTAGTTTAGGTAATTTTAGGTAACCTTTTTAGTTTTTGCTTAATTTTAATTAACCCCATCTTTTTCTATAGTTTTTAGTTAACAATAAAAACTATATACAGAAAAAGTGGCAGTTGAGTTTGTTTAACATAAACGAAACATACTTTTATGCCTGCACCTACTACCTTTGAAAAAGAATACTTCTATTCTTTAAACTACTGTAGCCATCTTTGAAAGCAGGAACATGTATAGCCCTTCTCCACCCTCTGCATTACATGCCATCTTTCCCTGGTGTGCTTGGTCCTTTATTTCCGCCTTAAGCTAGTTTTCCATATGAATTACTCTTCAGTCAGAGATAAAACTAATTAATTATCAATGAACAACTATTCCAGCATATGTTTTACACGGCAGATTGCCTTCCAGCCGCAACCCAGGAAATATTGTAGTTTATATTAGTTCAAATTCTATTTTATTATAAAATGTATGCTAAATTAAAATTTTGTTTACATATTTCTTTATTTAATTTTTTTCCCGGCCTTTCCCGGCCTAACATTTAGGTTTGATTTATTTTTGGTCACACATTTTTTTTAACACTACAAATCTTTTAAATAAACCATTAACTAAAACTTTTAGCTCAATGCACTTTTATTCTGCTGCTTATTAATTGTTAGTAAGGTTGTAGTTTTGGTATTGGGTATGATTAGGGATGTAGAATAAGATCATCCTTATACATACTAATAAACAACCATTATCTATTAATTAGCAGGTAATAAGCCAGTAATTAATAGCGAGAATTTTTCACCTTTTTAATTTCTGCTTTATTTTAATTAACCCTATCTTTCTTTTTTTAGTTAACAATTAACAATAAAAACATGATATCTATACACAGAAAAAGGGACATTTAAGTTTATGTTTAAACCATTTATGTTTACATGCTAAAGTATTTCACCATTAACTTACTGGTAAAAATGCCAAACAGAAAAGGAAACTTTTAAAGAATTATTATTATCCCCCCTGAATTATTAGCCTCCCTTCTTATTTTTCCTTCAATTTCTGTTTAACGGAGAGAATATTTTTTCAACACATTTCTAAAGATAATAGTTTGTTTTGTAGACTATTGAAAAAAATAGCTTAAAGGGGCTAATAATTTTGACCTTAAAATGTTTTTAAAAAAATTAAAAATTAGACAAATAAGACTTTCTCCAGAAGAAAAAATATTATCAGACATACTGTGAAGATTTTCTTGCTTTGTTAAACATGATTTGGGAAATAATTAAAAAAGTAAAATAAATTCAGAGGGAGGCTAATAATTCTGACTTCAACTGTACTTTGATGAATGAAAACCAAACTTGGAAAAAGAACTTACAGAGTGTCTGAAATCTTTTTTTGCATGCACTTACTACTTTAAAAAGAAGAATACTTCTATCCTCTGAACTACTGTAGCTATCTTTAAAAACAGGACTATGTATAGCCCTTCTATATTACAAGCCATATTTCCAACACAGGCTCATTGTGCATATGTAGCCCCGTATAGATTTCTGAGTGCGAATTATGTAGCCAGAGGTGCGTATGGCTGCATTTCGTCTTTAAAATGAACGCTAGGGGGCGGAGTGTCGCTGCCGGCATCTGTTTCTTTTCACCCTACCAGCTGACCCCTTACCTCCGTGTGGATAGCTTTTCCGCTGTTACCAGTTTTCCCAGTGGCTCGCCATGTACACTGGTGGACTTGAGAACAAAAAAAAAGGTAAAAAATAAAATTAACAAGTAAATAACAGGGTGAGAAACTGGTAAGATCTGAAAAAGTGGTAAAATCAGGTGGCTTTTCTTTTTCTGGATTGCTTTTGAAAACACTCTCAGTTGGGTTTAGCGAAATGAGTCAGGAAATTGGTCGGTCAGTCAGTCAGTCAGTAGACAGCGGCCTCTGGTGGATTTAAGCGAGAAGAGCAGGCACGAATGGCACTCATAAGACATTTAAGATCTGAGAAAGCATACACAGCGGCCTCTGGTGGATTCACGAAAACAAAAACAGCAAAAACATTATATATATATTTGCGATATATTTGTGCTCTCCAAAAATGTAGACAGGGGCACGTATCCATAATGAGCCTGGGTTGCATGTTTCTTTGCTGTCCTTTGTCTTTTATTCCCGCCTTAACCTAGTTTTCTATCTGAATAACATCTTTTCCCCTCAACTCTGTTGCTCTCTGCAGGTGCAGGCCCTCACCCTAAAGCAGTGTCAGGAAGGGTCATCAGCTGTACTTGGTGGTTGTTTGCTGTGGTGCTCCTGGCCTGTTATTTCTCCAGCCTCAGCTCCACTCAGGGCTCAGACTCCGCACCGCTCATGATTAAAGGTTTCGATGACTTGGCTAATCAGGATGTAATAGAATATGGAACACTTGCTGGCTCCTCCACCCTCGCCTTCTTCAAGGTTTGATTAAATAATGTACATCAGCACAATTTTCTTTTAATTAGTGAAATCCAGTCCTTCCAGATGTTTGTTTTTTGCACAGAACTCTAACAACCCATCTTACCGTCGCATCTACGAGCACATGGAACGAAGGAAGAGCTTTGTGTCCTCCATGGATGAAGGAGTCCAGAAAGCGAAGGAGGGTAATTATGCGTTCATTGGGGAATCGGTGTCCTTGGACTTGGCAGTGGCGCGGCATTGTGAGCTGGTCCGTGCACATGAGGTTATTGGGATGAGAGGATACAGCATCGTAACTCCACTTGGTGAGACTAATACGTTTGGGTTTACCATATATCAGGACTTTTTTTTTTTACTTGATCTAGTTCAAAGATTAGCTCAACCAAAAATTGTCAATTTTGTTATTAATTGCTCACGCTCATGTTGTTCAAATCCCCTGAGAACGTCATTTGTCTTTGGATATTTCAGATTGAATCTGAGAGCTTCCTCATTTTCTATAGGCAGCAAGGGTCCAGAGACATTCATAGTCCAGAAAAAAGGAACCAAAAACATTGTCAAATAATTCCATGTGACTTCAGTGGTTCACCTGTAATCACATGACGCTCCAAGGACACATTTGACTAAAGTAAACTGTAAATATGGCTCTGTTTGCCTATATCTTCTCTCCTGCATTAGTTCAGGTCAGGTCATCAGAGACATTCCTCGCTGCAGCCCGCAGCTTGATGACGTATTTGACCAGGTCCGCTACATAGTTGATGACTGCCTACAACTCCCTCTATAGCCTAAACCCAACTGTCACAGAAGCATGGGCGTTACCTTAGTGGGCGGTACAAGGTCTGCTACGTACACTCTCAGAAATAAAGGTACGCAAGCTGCCACTGGGGTAGTACCTTTCAAAAGGTACACATTTGTACCTTAAAGGTCCATATTAATACCTCAAGGGTACATATTAGTACCTAAAAAGTACAAAAGTGTTCATCCTAAAATGTTTAGGTACTAATATATACTTTGAGATAACAATATGTACTCCACTCTCAGAAATAAAGGTACGCGAGCTGTCACTGGGGTGGTACTCTTTAAGTACATATTTGTACCACCCCAGTGACAGCTCACGTACCTTTATTTCTGAGAGTGTAGTTGATGATTGCCTACACCTCCCCCTACACTAAACCCAACAGTCACAGTAGCAAGGTCCTCTACGTAATTGACGATCGCCTACGTCATCAAGCTGCAGGCTGCAGCGAGGACATCTTGGGTCATCAGGGTGCACATTTACTACAAGGAGTACGACATATTACCATTAGAGTCAGCAGTGCAACACACAAGTGTTGTATTACCCATAATAAATGTGCACTTTGGTCTGATATTGAAGACATAGGCAAACAAAGTCATGTTTACAGTTCATTTGGTGCACCAAAGCGTGCTCTTGGAGCTTTGTATAATTTCAGTTGAACCACTGAATTCACATAGACTTGACTTATTCAACATTGAATGTCTCAGGATTTAGGATTCTGTTTCTGTCTATGGAGGATGAGCTCTCAGATTTAAAAATCTTGATTTAAATATCTTAATTTGATCTGAAGATGAACAATGTTTCAGATGTTTGCAATGACACAAGGTTGAGTAATTAATAACAGAATTGTCATTTTTGGGTGAACTAACTCTTTAATTCTGGACAAACAGAATCCCGAGTTATCTTACATCATGGTTATTATTAACCCATGGTTAACAATTAATTCTAGGCAGACATACACAGATCCTTCACATAGTATAATCCTAACCTTGGGTTGATATCGAGTGTACATAAAGGATCTAGCTCAGGGTTGTCCAATCCTGTTTCCAGAGGGTCAACATCCTGCAAATTTTAACTCCAATCAGCTCCGACAAATCCTAGTGTTCTTTTACAAGAACTAGAGAGTCACAGTCCTGTTTTGATCCAACAGCCTGTAGCTTTCTTATAATGCTTAGACCTTGATTAGCTTGTTTAAGCTTGTTTATTTAAAATGAACCTCAGCTATTAAGACTTCCTAGCATGCATTTTGATGGTTTAAAAGGCATAAAGATGTCCAAACAAGGCTAAATTTGGGCTGCTAGTGAACATCTATTAGAAGTCTAACCGTAGTCCGAAATAGACCAATCATCAAGAAATGAATAACTACACATTAAGAAATGCCAACTGGCGTAGCTGGGACTCAAACCAGCAACCTTCTGGGTTGAGGGACAGTGCTAACGACTAACCATTGAGGGCAAAAAAGGGCATCTAGAGACGTAATGTAAGTTTTCACTGGCTTCCTAGCAATAAAAAGTGGAGAAAAGAATGTGTAATAAATGAAAAATTGGATGAATAGACCAAGTCTTTGTTCTCTCCACTTTAGTGATGTCTTTGAGTCTTTTAGTTGACCAGAGCTGCTGAAGGAGCTTACAGGTGGCTATGGATATAAATGTAGGCCTAATCTAAATACATTGCCATTGATTTTTTCCCAATAAAGAGTCTATCCAGACTAGAATTTGTTTCTAGTATTAAATTTTCCCAGTTGTGTTGCAGTGAAAATAGCAACAGGCAGTACAAGTAGCCCACAATGTGCAATCCTTTGACATCACTGACCGAGAATAAAAAAAAATTATACCCCTATACAGTACAAAATGAATAGACTTTATAGAACATTAGACATTATAAAAAAATAATGTAAATCTTTCATGAGTTTTCTATTACATATGTCAGTAAGAGACATGTTTATGTTACATATATAAAATAATATATATAAAAGCCATAGAAGTCTTAATAATCTGGGTTTCTTTTAAAGTTGGAGTGGTACGCTGCAGTGCTGAGGTTCTCGAGGACTGAACTCGTTTACTTCTGATCTAAAGGCTCGAAGGCTACAGAGTCCTTAACAGCTTCAAATGCTTGAATGTTTCTAAATGTTTCTGGCCCGCAGTCATGGTACAGAAGACTGCAAAGGAGACACCTGATGCAACAGGCTGAATAAAGGATATAAAACAAAAGATCCTTCAATCTGAGATGTCCTTCAACCGAGCTGCATGACGTGACAGCTGCCTTATTAGGATGCGTCCTTCCAGTTAAAAAGTACCCATAGTGAATCTGAAAACCTTGTTTAGTTGTTTGAGGTGCTCCTCCAGGGACAGATTTGAACTTTGTTGTATACAGAATTGCTGGCTATCAGGTTTTTTTCTTGTAGACTCTAACTAGCTATAAATTAGCTTGTTGCAAACATGTTTAGCATGATTTGTATAGAGGCCTCTAGATTACGCTTATTTTACCAAAATAAAATATGATCATGCCTTGATTTTTAATTATTTAATTAGGACAATAAGATCTGACTTTGCTTAGACAAAAGTCTTGTCACTTAACAGAAATAATGTACAGTATAGAATATAACGCCATGGTGCAGTGGAAAAAGAATTAATATTGTGTATGACTCCCATGAGCTTGTAGGACTGCATCCATACATCTCTGCAATGACTCAAATAACTTATTAATAAAGTCATCTGGAATGGCAAAGAAAGCGTTCTTGCAGGACTCCCAGAGTTCATCAAGATCCTTTGGATTCATCTTCAATGCCTCCTCCTTCATCTTAACCCAGACATGCTCAATAATGCTCATGTCTGGTGACTGGGCTGGCCAATCCTGGAGCACCTTGACCTTCTTTGCTTTCAGGAAGTTTGATGTGGAGGCTAAAGTATGAGAAGAAGTGCTATCCTGCTAAAGAATTTGCCCTCTCTTGTTGTTTGTAATGTAATGGGCAGCACAAATGTCTTGATTCCTTAATGTTGCCATTCACTCTACAGATCTCTCGCACGCCCCCATACTGAATGTAATCCCAAACCATGAATTTTCCTTCACTAAACTTGACTAATTTCTATGAGAATCTTGGGTCCATGCTGGTTCCAATAGGTCTTCTGCAGTACTTGTGATGATTGGGATGCAGTTCAACAGATGATTCATCTGAAAAATCTACCTTCTGCCACTTTTCCAAATGATCAACTAGAAGTCAATTTATTATTTCTTGCTCTTACAAATGGGATCGTCGACAAGACTTTTGTCAAGTTATTAGTATGTTTAAAGTGTTGTTAGCATATAGCATGCTAGCACAAACATCTGGAACTGCATAATATTTGACTTAAGTGAATTTGGGAAGCTTGAATGTTAGTTTAAGTTGAATGGAGAATATTTCAACAGATATTCCCAACTTTTGTCTTGAATTATCTGGAATACTTTTTAAGTTGTTTTTCAAATTAATATTTATAGACTCATTTCGAGAGGATCACGTGCTTATGATTGCTCATGGTTGGTCCTGCATTATACAAATTATAATTTACCAATCAGACGATTCCTAAGTCTATATAAATAACCTAAGTTCCATACTATAGTCATCTTCATTTTAAAGAATTCCCCCTTTCTCCCCTACTCCTCCTCCTTTCTTAGATGGGTGGCACAGCAGCTCAGTGGTGAACACTGTTGCCTCACAGCAAGAACATCATTGGTTCTAGTTCTTACCAGGCCAATTGACAGTTCTGTGCGGAGTTTACATGTTCTCCCTGTGCTCACGTAGGTTCCTCCGGGTACCCCGGTTTCCTCCCACTATCCAAATACATACAACTTAAGTTAATTGACTAATCCAAATTAGCACAATAGACGTGCTCCTAGTAGTTATATCTTCATAGCAATCCCTAATCGCAAACTAGCTTCAAACAGCAGGGGAGTTCTCGAGATCTACCTGAGCTCAAACTCCCCTCTCGCCCTGCAAACGGGAGGAAGCCCGAGGCACGAGGATCTTATGGGCTCAGGGCTCTCTCCCGGAACAGCATGCCAAAAACTCTTGAAATGCCACTCATAACTAAAAGAATGTTTCAAACATAGTTTAGAAGTGGAGTTAACACCCCTTTGACCCCATATTCATACATTTTCATTTCAGGATTTCATTGTAAAAATGGAGTAAATCGTAGTAAAGAAGAGCACTTCATTCTTACCTTTACAGACTGAAATTTATAGCAGTCGGGAAGAGGAAGCGAATGTTGCATCCTACATTCATCCAATCGGTGACAACGACACTGCAAATATGCGAATAAGGATGTTAACTCAGGGTTTTGCATTGAACAGTGTAAATCAGGAAGCAAGAAAACCCAGGTTTAGATTGACCCAGGGTTAACGATTTCAGCCCTAGAAAGGAGATGCTTTTTCAAGAAGAATACACATGAATTAAAAAAATAATAATATTATATAATATCATGCATATTTATATTTTATTGAAACAACTATTTACAATCTAAAAAATGCTGGGTTGTCATAAAGCAATGGTGGGTCAAATATTGACAAATCCAACATTGCATCATTTTTTTTCAATTAAATTTAGGTTGCACTTTTTAACCAAATGGTTGGATTAGCGACCTTCTTGCAGTGAGGCAACAGTGCTAACAACTGAGCCACCGTGTCGCCCATGGATAAACCCAATGTTAGATAATTGATTTCGAATTCAATTTAAGTTACACTTCATAAGTTGACCCAACCCACCATGTTTTAAAATGTACATTTTATGGTGACTAAAATAAGTAATCATTTTTACTTTAGTTGTTTAAGGGACATCCCTAGCCATTTTGATGCTTACTCTGCAGTTGAGTCTGTAATGAATGGTTTCACTGAATCATTGTTTTTCGGGACAGGATCTGCCATGCTGAAGAACCTGAGCGTGGCCATCCTGCAGCTGAGCGAGGCAGGGGAGCTGGCATACCTGCGTACCAAGTGGTGGGCCAGCAGCTGTTTACCAGATAATGCCAAAGCCTCGTCTCTGAGGGCCCACAGCATGAAAGGCATCTTCCTGGTGCTGGCTATAGGCCTTGGGATTGGAGTTGTGCTATCCTTGTTTGAACTCACCACAAAGTCTCGCAGCGCTGCAGGGGAACAGAAGGCAAGTAAAGCCAGTATAAACACACACACATACACAAACATCTGCACAAACTACCACACCAGGAAGCTCATTTCCTGTTGTCTTTTTCCATTTACTTCAGCATTGAACTGTAGAGTAGAACACTGTGTTTTGTTTCATGATAAAATGTTCAGTGAAAACAAACCTGTTCTCGTTCATGCAGAAATCCTGTTGCACAGTTTTGACTCAGGAGCTGAGTCGGCGTTTGAGAATGACCAACACAAAGGGAGACCAGGACACTTCAGACAAGAGCAAGCCATAAACGCTTCAACGACATCAGTGACGCAGCAGGACTTTACTGTACATTCAGAGGTGCTAGGTATTATTATTATATCCTAAGTTAGAACATGATATATATTTTATACATATTAACAGATTTAGATTTGATAGTTATTAAAATTAATTTTTTATAACACAAGTTTACATTTAAAATGTTTACATTTAAATTAAGCTACATTCAATGAAGGCGCCTTTTCATTTAATTCTTGAGTTGCATTAGATCATCATCATGCATGTCATCCTAAAACAATATAGAGAAACAGAGGTAAACATTTTTGAGGCCACCATTATGAATTTAAAATATTAAATGCTAAAATCTGTTTTGCTAATAAACGGTAAGGACTGGAGACCTTTGAAAAAGAGATTCGATTTTATGTATTGTAAAATGTATTGCAAGAAAAATGTCTATAAAAAGTCAAATATTTCATGGAAATGCAAAAGACAAGTAACATATTATAGTTGTTTTGAATTCAAACATGGGGAAATATATATATATATATATATATATATATATATATATATATATATATATATATATATATATATATATATATATATATATATATAAATGTGTAAAAACAAACAAAAAAATCACCTTTTTGTCAAGAAAGAGGTATCATATCTGGCATCATGTATATTAATGAATTAATAAACATGCTCTAACACCACTGTGATTGGATGTTTTTTTAACAAATAAATGTGTAAACATATTTTCATAAATACACATAAATGTAACATATGTACATGTGATCAGTTTTAAACACACTTGAGTCTTCCCAGCAGGCACAGGACACCAACATGACGTCAGAATGACACAGTCAGACCTTGGATTTTGGTCACTTTCCATCACAACCTAAAAACAACCAAATATCAATGTCTAATGATTTTACATTTTGACGTTGTGTGGATGTTACCACTATGAAGTCTATCAAAAGTTGGGTTTTGTTTGTCATACCTGATGAATAAATGTCAGTATTTGACATCAATATGATGTTTGTTTATGATGTTGGCTCGAAGTTGTATATTGGTCACTTTCCAACACAACCAAAATCAACCAAATATCAACGTCACTTGAAGTGGTTAGATTCTGGGTAGACATTAAATTTTGGTCACCTGACATCACGACCTAAATATAACCTAATATTAACATCTTATGACGTTGTGTGCCTGCTGGGTTACAATTCAAATGAAAATAAATGAAAATAAATGCAAAAGTCCTATGCTGCCATTGCTGTGAACAATGTAGTATTTCCAAATTCATAGCATACAAAAATCAGTTGGCAAGAAGTATCTAGATGACCTACTGTGTCCGGTGAGATTCCATAGTGTACGTCTAATAGACACTTTATTATCACGCAAGAGAATTCATAAATGGAAGTGAAGACACGGTTAGGTCATATGATACTGACAAAAATGCGCAGATGTAGTACATCTAAATTGCATTCATACTACTCACATTCATACTATATAGAACATACTTCAAATATAGTACTCACATGTGCAGTATGCTATTTCAGAAGCAGCTTTAATGTAAAATTCTAGGATCCTTTTTAGAAAAACTTTTTAGAAAACACAGTTTTCAGCATTTAGACATGAAAAACTTGTTATGCTTTCTGGATATTCAGTTACACAATTTTCTAAAGAGACATTTTGGAACTGGGTTTGAAAGTACAAGCTTTTGATAACAGTAAAATGATAATTTCTGCAAAACTCTGTAAAAAACACTGTAAAAACTTTAGTGCGTAGTGCTTCTTTACAAAGTATCATCGCCAACTAATGACCTGACATGCATAATGCAGCGCTTTTAGCTGCCATGAGAACACTTTTAAAGGGTCACGAAACACCAAAACACATTTTTTGAGAAGTTGACAGATTTGTATGTCCCACATTGCTATAAAAAATATAAGAACAAATATATTTCAATAAACAGTGACAATTAGTTGTTTTTGCATTTTACATTTTTTACCCGAGAGCTTTACGCATCTGGAAATGGTAAAATCCGAATTTGCCACTCGTCTTCTTTTACAAAAAGGCATGGCTCCAGTTTGTGTTGATTGTCCTGTCTCTATGGATTTGGTAAGTGTGTGATCAGTGTTCTTTATTTATGTTTATTCAGATGGCAAAGTTGATTTAGAGTCAAAATGATTTAGCTACAAAGTTTACAGTAATATCACAACAATATTAAGAAATGAAAATCCCCCACTTGCACACAGCTCTCAGATCTGCTGTAAATGCTGCTCTGCGAATCACTGTCTATCTCTCCTGTGGCTGTGTTTGTGTTGAAAATCAGCGTGTGCGCATACTGAAACTCCCCTTTTCATGCAAACCCTACCCTCTTTCGCCACTCCCAGCTAAAAAATGATGACTCACTCACTTTCCTGACGCGTTTCATAGCCCTTTTAAATATGTAAACATTAAAACAATAACTTTTAAACAAGATAACATTAGTACAAAACACAAATATATATATATCTGTTTTACACAGTTGTATTTCTTCCAGTAGCATCTGTCCACATCCGTCACAGAAGCTGTGGTGTAGAATTCCTTTTTATTCTGTATGCTGTTAGCTTTCAAGTGCATTTTTTTCTACAATGTTGAAGAATCTAAAACAAAACAATAAGATCAACATTTAAAAAAAATGCCCTAAATGTATTAAACAGCACAAAATAAGCATTAACATGAAATCAAAATTAATTTAAAATCCAATAATTTAGCAACAGCCTTTGGCACTTTTCTCCTTACCTCTGAAAAACAGTGGCGAATGGCAGCGAATCTCCTGTATTTTCTGCTCAAACAGGGCATTCATTTCCCTCTGCAGTGTGCCCATTGTCTGCTGCTGGTTGTCAGGGAAACGGCATGGCAGAGTACTCAGGTCAAGGCTGTCCAAACTACTTAGGCTGCTTGATTCACTCTCTGCGATGTTGTGATTATTGGGAACGAGGTCGTTTGCTGTGGTGTAACTGCACTGTGGGAGACAATACTGGTTGATGGGGTCTCTCCTCACATGACCAGGGGTATTTGGAGGAGAGGTGGGATGCCGTCTTGGCACGCTTTGTGATCTGCATCCTTTCAATAGAGAATTTGGCGTGCCTTTATCATTCATGCGTCTGCTTAGTGCAGGGGTCGCTGGGATTGACAACGACTGCCACTGAGGGTTAAGCCTAGCATCAAAAGAAGATCTGAATTTATTCTTGGGCACCAACGTGTTTAATGTCCCTCTAGAAGGATCTAGGACTCCATCAGGTATTGGGTGGAAGTTCAAGGGGTCAGGTTCTGACATCTCAGGTTTTTGTTCTGAATGCTCATTAGCTTCTGAGATCTGCCTGGACAAGCGTTGGTCATTGAGTGTTGAAGCGGGGGTCTGTGGTGTGTCTGTAGACTCAAACTCTAGTTTAGATGAAAGAGAATCATTTTGTTTTGACTCCTTGCTTTCCTCAAGGTGTGAAAAAGTCTGAATGTCCTGTTCGGAGCTGCTATGTGAGTCGAATGCCAAGTTGGTGTAGTCCACAACTGCTGCACCAGTGTATGGGATGGAGGAGAGGCGGCGCCGTGGCTCGTGAGATCCTTCTGGCTCCTGAAAACTGACCCTGTGGGCTCTTTTGAGGGGTTCACTTTGAGCTCCTCTGAGTAAAGATGCAGACTGGGAGGTGCTCCTGCTGTCCTTCGAGCTCACGTCGTCACTGTAACGTCTGTTGAGAAAGTCCTGCTTGGCGTAGCAATCGACCTTCACCACTTTTGATTGATTCTTCCCACTTTTCCGGAGGAAGTTTGGAGCAAAAGAAGTTCGTGTGCCATCTTCAGAGGTCTGCATAAGGTTTTTCTGGATTAGCTGCTTCACTGCATTGCTTGATTTGACCTGGTCATGAATAAATCCAAAAATGATTAACAGTGATCAATAAAAGTCTAAATTAACTTACTTAAAACATGGGCAATAGTTGAATTTAATGAACGTTGTTATTTTATTTATATAGTGCTTCATATTTTTCAATGATTTTCATTTAGTCATTTAATTCACTTTTAAATAAATTAAATTAAATCACAGAGGAAAACATATTTAGATATTATACTAATTAAAATTCTGATAATAATTCAAAAGATATGAGTCAATTTGTCTGCTTATGGTATGTTTCCCACACTTAAAGGCACAGTATGTAACATTTTTTTCATTAATATATATATATATATATATATATATATATATATATATATATATATATATATATATATATATATATAGTTGAAGTCAGAATTTCTAGCCCACACATTTCTAGCCCGCCTGTTTATTTTTTTCCCCCCAATTTCTGTTTAACGGAGAGAAAAATTTTCTCAACACAATTCTAAACATAATAGTTTTAATAATTCATTTCTAATAACTGATTTATTTTATCTTTGCCATGATGACAGTAAATAATATTTGACTAGATATTTTTCAAGACACCTCTATACAGCTTAAAGTGACATTTAAATGCTTAACTAGGTTAATTAGGTTAACTAGGCAGGTTAGGGTAATTAGGCAAGTTATTGTATAACGATAGAAAAAATAATAAGAAAAAAATATTATCAGACCTACTATGAACAATTTCACAGATAATATTAAACAAATGATGTTTAACAGAGCAGATTTCCTTAATAATTCTGACTTCAACTGTGTGTGTGTATATATATATAAACACACACTCACACACACTAGAACAATGTTATATACTTTTGCTGCTTTATCTCAATTGTACATGACTCTGGACTTGCTGCATCACAGACACCAATATTTTAACTATTTATAAAAAATCTATCACTTTCTGGCCATCGGATATAAGGCATGGATATATAAATTGTGATCGTTATTTTTCGAAAGTATTATGGCGCTTTTTAAACATTTATTATTACAATTTGTTGAGTCTCCCCATACAGTTTGATAGAGCAATTGGACCCGGAAGCCGATTCACGTGACATGAACCCAACATTGGGAAACATCCATACACACTCATTCACTATGGCAAATTTTGAATATTCAGTTCACCTGTACCCCAAGTCTTTGGACTTGTGGGGGGAAACCGGAGCACAAACACACGCAAACACATGGAGATCATGTAAACTCCACACAGAAATGCCAACTGACCCAGCCGAGGCTTGAACCAGCAACCTTCTTGCTGTGAGGCGACAGCACTACCTACAGTCGCCCCACATTTACATCATACAACTCAGAAACTTGTAATGAAGACTTAATATCCAGAGTAATGCTGTTATTAGTATTAGTGATGTACAATATAGGACAATATAGGATAATTTTTAGCTCCAGTTAAACAAAACGGCTATTTCCAATTTCAGTTTCAAACTGCTTCCACAGTTTATATATAGTTTTAAACTTAGTTATAAACCAATAGTTTATTTATCTTTGCAAACTTGTAAAACGTTTTGATCCAACTAAATCTGAAGTTTGAACTTTATAATAAACAAAATTCAGAAAACAGAAGTTATTGGAAAAATATCTCACATTTTTGACTCACTGCTGCTAGGGGGCGCCAAAACAATTGAAAACTATCATATTGATTACTTTTCAGTGCAGCACTGACAATACATTTCTGTGAGCATGCATATGTTTCTGTGTTTGTATGTGAGAGAGTGCAGGAAAAAAAAAAATGTCCTTTTCATAAAAAACAAAAACAAATTTCACCGAAAATGAAGGATATAGTTTGTCACATATATTCTGTCTTTGTTTTATTCGCTTGCTTGCTCTTTGTCCTTGTGGGGTTTGATTATTTTGTTGTAATGACATTTAAAAGAATTGTAACGCAGTCAAAACATGCATGAAACTGCTTAAGCTATGTGTTTTCCGAAAAAAAAAGACTGCACATCATGGAACATTCATTGACCAATCAGACTCATCCATCAGCTCTCTAGTATAACAGAATGTTACCTTTCCTGTGATGTCATTAACAGCAACATGAACAAATATTGACGCTTCTTCCATTCCTTCTAAATAGACATGTCGATAACCTGTGGATCAAGAAAATAATATAAGGCTGGGTGATTGATTTATACTGTCTTTTGCCTGTCCAATAATGTCACTGGATTGACATGTAATTACCTGGCATCATGCTTTTAAATGATATGGTTCGTTGTCCAATAAAGTCTCGTCCAATTGGATCATGGTCCCAAACCATAAAGCGTACCAAGGCAATCTGAGGCATGTGCAGCGTAAACACTAGAGTCTCCTCCCAAGTGGGGTTAAAACCTGATCATATAACATAACATTAACATAAACATATTTTACAATTGAACCAGTAATTTACTACAATACATAAAAATATGTCATTTAGACAACAAAATACAATGTGTGTAAATATCTCTTTATAAAACATTTACAAATATATCAAGCTAAATGTATATAAGAGTAAAATATATAATGTATATTATTTAGTATTTAATTAATCACAATTCATTTAAATTTACATTGATGTACAATATAATGAGTTCTGTTTAATTTTTCTTGCTGAGCAATAAATTACGGCTCTCAACATTTTTAGTGTAACAATAATTCATACACCATAAATATCGTTAGCCATATTTATAACAACATTTTTTTATTTTGTTTTATTAATCTTTTATTAAAAGACTCCAAGGATCACTGTGCAGCTACACAATTCTAATGTTAAATCTTTCAATGGACTTACATGCAAAATAATGTCTTTTAATTTGATACAGCCCTATACAAGTGTGATCAAAGAAATATGATATCGCATATTTAACCCTCTGCTGTTCCTTATTTGGGAATCACACTTGTGGTTTTGTCCGGTCAAAATGGGACGAATGCCTGTAAAGTTTCCTGTTTTTTTAGCTAAATAAATTAAATTAATTTTTGTTCAATAATATTTTTTCTAGATCATTTTGAATTTTGAGGTCAGAATTATTATTTATGCAGCAAACAACATCCTTTTTTTCCAATTGAAAACAATGTAATTTTTATTTTTAATTATGCTTAAATTATTGCAGTATTTCCATATAAAATAGACTGCTATTCAAAAACAAAACCAAAGGGCAATTTAGCACCATATGGTTGTAAAAAAGAGAAAAAACATGCAATGACATTGTGTAACCACTAGGTTCTAGTATTACTATCTCTACAATGCTGCTTGTGCATTCCTTAGTAGTTTAGGCATTACTAAGAAACTGTGCAGGGGCGTTGCTAGACATAAAGCTCTACTTGGGCACAGCTCCTCCTCCAATAAATAAATAAAGAAATAAATAAAGAAATAATAATAATAATTTTTATATATATATATATATATATATATATATATATATATATATATATATATATATATATATATATATATATATATATATATATAAATAATTATAAACAAATAACAGTATTATTGTTATTATACAATTATTATTCTAAATAAATAAGAGAAATTCATCCTAAATGTAATTGGGAAACAATCTAAAGACAACTGGAGTGATGCTAAGATAATTTAAGAAATTCTTTGCAGAAATATAAATTTTATTACAATGAAATTCTATAGAAAACTGTATAGAATACAAAAAAAAGATGTTTTATAGAATTATCAGTTGTGTGTAGTTTTAGACCCGACTCATGGCCTAGAATTAGGTTTATTAGGTTTTACCTCCCTGACTCATCATCCTTCCTTTTTGCTTCATTCAAAAAATCTTTTAGGAGCCATGCTTAGTCAAAATAAGATCACCATCATATTATTTACACTTTGTTTTGTCGACTTGCAAAACTCACAACACATCCGACACCTCCGTATAAAAGACTGTTACGCTGGCAATTTTTTCAGCGTGCATTGGCACTACCAGGAGCGTGAGGCGCACGGGTATGTTTTTTTTCTTCTTCTGCGCACATGCTCAGTTCGCTTTTTGATTAAACTACATTGCTTTCATCAGCGTTGGTTCGGTTGCACATAGAGAATAGTGTCTTTATTCTGGGATAACCACTCTTAATAAATACACTTGCATTTAAAGTAAATCCTATCTCAAAGCATTTACTGGGGCACTGGCGATTTTTACCTGATTTTTTTTCTAGCGACGACCCTGTAACTGTGTATTTAAATATAAATCTAGACAAGCTAAAATACTTCTTTTTGACAAAGTTTAGATATTTATTGTTTGACAAGGTGACTTGAAGTGTTAATTTTTGTATTATGATTACAGTAAAAACTGCATATTGTTATAAAGATATAAAAGCACAAAACACACATGATGCAGTGTGTGTGTGTGTGTGTGTGTATTTCACACTTACAGTGTCACCGCTTCACTCTTGTGCACTTTTTTTCAGCATTATGGTGAATTTGTATTTTTACAAATGAAATATTTTCTGAATGCTCAAATTTTTGCTTTTTTTCCCATTCATTTCCTATGGCTGTCATTTTTAACCGCGAAGACCACAAGTGTGACTTTTTTTTAACAACCATTTAGCATACTTAAATCATAGCCTCATGTTTTTGTGTGTTAACATACCAAATGCCAACAAAGTAAAGGAGTTTCAGACAATTCGAATAATTCTGAGTTTTAAAATGTTAAAAAACAATTTTTTTGGTCTAAGTGACTGAAGACTACCAGAGGGTTAAATAAAAACATTACAAAACTCAAAAAAACATTTTTAATCCATACTGGCCACTAAAACAAATTATACAACAATCATTTTACAGGGACCACTATAAGTAACTGCAAGTTGTGTTAGCACAATCCATCTTAGTACTCACCATTGTCATCCACTACTCTTGTCTGTTGTTTATTGCAATCAATGGGCAATCCAATAATCTCCACTTCAACAAAGGGATCTATAATCTGAACAGCAAAACATTAAATCTCAGACTGCTTGTCATGTATCATTTCCTCTTTTTATTTCCATATAAGTGCACTCACCTCTCCTCTGTCCCCTAACATGGAGTCTTTTGGCTTGGGCAGCTGCTGGCCGCTAATAATCTTGAGCACTAGCTGAGATTTCCTGTGTCCTGGCAAAGGGTCTTCCAGCACTGGATTAAAGGCACCTGAGGACAACCATTATGTGTGGTGAAAATTACATTTCAAAGAAAATACAGCATCAAACACCCAGAGAGTCGCCGTCTTACCTTTACACATGCATTTTGGCTTTAGCACATAGCCGCAGTTTCCATTCGCCGCAAATTTGGCCCTGTTCAGTTGCAGCATACGGCCTTC
The DNA here is from genome assembly GCF_903798145.1 of Danio aesculapii. Lineage (NCBI taxonomy): Eukaryota > Metazoa > Chordata > Actinopteri > Cypriniformes > Danionidae > Danio > Danio aesculapii. The sequence goes on from NC_079445.1 coordinate 25,955,097, forward strand.
TGTTTGATAGTTGAGAGCGACTGCAAAGATGAAACAACATTTCAAACAAAAGCACGCCACTACTCTGAGGTAAAAGAGGCAGAAAGCCATTTTTGCCAGCGGTGATCCTCCATTGGCGTTAAAAATCAAAGTCATCACAGTTTCACTCTTAATTTTAAGAAACAGGCTTTGATGATAAGCACCCACATAGAAAGCTGAGATGTGGCAGTATATGAAATTACTTGTAGGACATAAAAGGTTATATTTGGAGTTCACATATATAAAACATATGTCATATATATTAGCTATATATAGCTATAATTGTATATATGTGTTCATATTTTCAATTCAATTCAATTCATCTTTATTTCTATAGCGCTTTTACAATGTAGATTGTGTCAAAGCAGCTTCACATAGAAGTTCCAGTAAATTGAAACTAGTTTAGTTCAGTTTAAATCTCATTGCTAAAAGTCCAAATACCGAAGAGCAAATCTATCAATGGGAGCTCCATAAGTCCCAAACCAAGCAATCCATAAGGAACAAACTTCACCAATTGACAAAAGTGAAGGAAAAACCTAGAGAGAAACCAGGCTCAATTGGGCACTACCATTTCTCCTCTGACCAAACTTCTTGTGCAGAGCTGCAGTCTAGGTGCCGGAGGCTGAAGAACGCTGGACGTCCATCGTGGAGAAGCTGCAGGTGTGAGTAGGTCACCGGCAGGTGTTCAGGCTGGCCACGAGATCAGTGCAAAGATTTGTCTGTCACTGTGATTTCATGTGGTCTCATGTGTCACTGTGGTCTCATGCTCTCCACTCCTCTATGACTGCCACATCTTCTGCTCAGGATACGACCTGGTCCAGGATTATGGATACCTCTAGAAGTACTCTGCGGTTGGCATCATGTATGGCTATAGAAACATGAACAAGTCCTCTAAAGGAGGTCGAGCCTTCTTATTTATGGCTCCTCAGCTTTGGAATGGCATTCCTCAGACATTATCAGGAATGCTATTCCAGAGCTGAGGAGCCATGAATGAGAAGGCTCGACCTCCTTTAGTGGACTTGTTCATGTTTCTATAGCCATACATATTTTTAGAAACGCATACACACATTGCATCACATATCTGTAGGATACGCGAGTGTGCTCCATGCAGGTGAGTGGGCTTAACAAACCACCCATGGGACACACTCTTCCTGTCTTTATATACCTGGCATTTTGTTAGAAATACTTGTTTGTTTATATAATTCCTATTTTTAGTTATAGCACCTCATTTTTTATTTTGTTTTCCCTTGATACTAAAAACCTTCATTTCAAAACTGCATTATGTGTTTACTTGTGTTATCGTTGACTAATATTTAAATTTATGGGATAATTTTAAACATTAAACTGTGATAAACATAAAAAAAAAAAAGAAATTAGTAAGAGGCAAATACTTTTTCACACCACTGTATCTATATAATTATATCTAATAGATAATATATGTACATATTTGAAAATATATAATAATATATGTACATATTCGTAATTACAATGGTTGAAAAAAATATGTAAGCAGCCAATTTTGCAATATTACAAAATATATGTTGCATATATAATATATATTATTGGTAAAATCCACATATATGTGATTTGCATATACTGTATTTCCATGTATCAATTTTCTATATGGGTGTAGATAGGAAATAATTAAAAATAAATGATAGAAAGAGCTAATTCGAACCTAAATGGCATCCTGCGTTCCAGAAAGGCTGAGGATTGAAGTTACTGGAATCCACACGGTAGTTGGAGGGATAAACTCGTAAAAGTTGCCGTTGGTTGAAGCGAACTAACTGCGCAGGCTTCAGCTGGAGAATCTGATTGGTTATGCTTTCATTTAAGGAGGAGACTTGCCAGCTGGACATGTACGCTAAAACACAAATCAACACATTTTTGTCAAGACTTTTTTTTTATATGACTTCTGTTGATTTATTGGATTTGCCTCACCTTGAGTTTCGATATCATGAACACGCACTGACTTGGTGTATTTGACCAGATCAGACAGGGCACGAGAAAGTCGCATCGTTTTTCTTCGTCTGCAAGCATTAACGTAGAACATGAGACATCACAGATGTGCATGGTAACATTTAACAGATTATAATAATTTGTATGTTAAAGTGTAAAATGTATAAAGATAAAACTATGAAAAATGCCAGTTGGTTAACTGTAAGCTACCTGGGCATGTACAGAACAATGTATATTTCATATAACAGGACAAATAGCATGCTAAGACAATTTATGCTGAACTTCACTGTGATTATGTGCTGCATCACATATAATTAAAACTTAAATAACCAAATAAAATATTTATATTATTTATATAATACATTGTATAAATATTTATTTTATTTAGAGTAACACATATATCATGTTTATTTGTTTTAGGTTTTGCTAGCAATTGTTAGTTAGATAATGATCAAATGTCTTATTTTTATTTAGTTGAACTTAAAACATTAAAACTAAGATGGTTTTTTGATTTTATATTATTTTTTATATATTTGAATTCCACAACAAACTTTACTGTAAATGCAAAAATATTTTAGATTCATTGTCAATTTCATAATTCGAATCAATATTAAAAGCGCTTATGTGAAATTTTTATTATTTTCTCATTATTTTTCAAGTGCTGTTTAATAGAGTGATTTTGCCACACATTTTAAACATAATCATTTCCACTAATTGATTTCTTTTGTCTTTGCCATGATGACAGCTCATATTTTATTAGTTATTTTCCAAGATATTAGTATTCAGCTCAAGGTGCGATTTAAAGGCTTAATTAGGTTAGTTACTTTAAATAGAAAAGTTAGATTAATTAGGCAAGTCATTGGACAACAGCAATTTAAAGCCAAGTGAAAAAAAGATCTTAACGTTAAAAATATTACCCTTAAAAAATTATGAGAAAGCTTGAAGCTTTTTTTCAACCAAACTAAAAGAAATTAGACTTTCTTCAGAAGAAAGAATATAATAGTAAATACTGTGAAAATGTCCTTTCTCTGTTAACCATCACAAATCACAGGAAGGCTAGTAATTTTGTTTTCAACTGTATATTTTGTATTTCCTGTAATACTCACTTGCCATAGTTGATGACCTGTTTGTCGTTAGTGTTTGTGATTTCTGGTTCAGTATCAGAGTCACTCACGACAGGTTTCTTTTTTACCTTGACCTGTTTTTTCTTCTGAAACACAGATAAATAAATATCAAAATGCTTTTTTGCATTTCATTTCCCTTATTTCACTGGTGTAAAGCCATTTGCAGACCTTGCGCCTGAAGCTGCCCATGAACTTCCTCCGTGAGCGTTTCTTTGATTCATCTGCAGATGCCAACTCTGGCGCTCCTTCTGTGGTCTGTAACCCAGAACACACACCATAAACATTCAAACTCAATGACTTATTTAGTACAACAAACTTTTACAAAACAATTAACAATAAAAGATACAATATTCAAACAATACATACAAAAGTAAAATAATAAAAGATAAATAAAATATGTAAATAATAAAAACATTTAAATAAAATAAATAAATAAATACAAAAAAAGAGTAAATGAATAAAAAATAAAAACTAACCTTCTGTTTTAATCTAAATTAGTCTAATCCTCTTCAATTTAACTCTTTCCTGTGTCTTTAAAATAATCTATGAAAGGTTGCCAGATTTTATAGAATTTGACTTCTTCCTTTTTTAGGGAGAATCTGATTTTCTCCATTTCCAAATGTTTCATTACATCCCTTATTAGATGTATATACAGTTGAAGTCAAAATTATTCTCCCTCCTGTGTTTTTACTCTTTTTCAAATATTTCCCAAATTATGTTTAACAAAGCAAGGAATTTTTCACAGTATTTCCTATAATATTTTTTCTTCTGGAAAAAGTCTTATTTGTTTTATTTTGGCTAGAATAAAAGCACTGTTTAATTTTTTTAATTCATTTAAGTTCAAAATTATTATCCCCCTTAAGCAAAATGCGTTGAAAAAAAAAATTAGGGAAAAATACTTAGGGGGGGGGGGGGGGGTAATATTTCAGCAGGGCTAAAAATTCTGACTTCAGCTGTATGTAGGAGCAGCTTTCTGTTTCCACTTTAATAATATTAACCTTCATGCTTGTAGACTGCTAATGGAACTGTATTTTGTTCTGTACTGGTTTTAGCTATCTCAGTAATGCCTAAAACTGTGATAAGGAGATCTGGCTTTTGATATATTCTTGAAAATGTTAGGACAATAGACACAGACATTCTTTACGTAGACACTTCAGGGAGGACATAAAGTGATTATAAAAGTAAGAAGTATCTCACATCTCCATTAAGTTGCTGCTCTTCCTCCTCGTCCTCTTCTCCGCTGTCTTCATCAGACACGTCTCCTTCATCAGCATCAGCGTCAATGTTTGCTGGCAGTTTCTTCCCCTGGAAAGCAGCTTGGTACACTAAAACGCTGTGCTCTCAAATGCACTCAGTGTTTTTATGACCCGCTTAAACATATTGTCTCACCTTGACAAGTATTTTGCCTTTCAAATCCTCTGGAGATGGCAGACGCCTGGACTCGTTTGCGTTTATGTTTGACAGGTCCACTTTGTCCTGTAGCACTTCCATGAGGTATTGAGCCATTTTCTTCTGCTGAGGCACAGTGCAGTGGTTCTCTATAGAGAGTATCACTGGAAATCTGAGAGTAGACAACAATGTTTATATTACAGTCATTATAAGAAGAACATTATATTATATTGTGTTATATCAGGGGGTTTTGAACTTAGGGGTTTCTATCTTTGGCATAAAAAATGGTTTAAAGGGCACCTATGATGAAAATCAACTTTTGTACGCTGTTTGGACAGACCTGTGTGTTGGTATAGTGTGTCCACAGTCATACTGGAGTGATAGAAACCGAACAAGTCTCTTTTTAAAAATTTCCTGACGTTAAAATAGGATCCCAATCTCAGTGATTTTGAGGCCCACCACAGCCCGACGTAGAAGTGTGGTTTTCCCGCCCACTGAATTGACTGACAGGCACCATGTTTCTATAATAACATCTATACAAATGTAATTCTTAACCGATATAATCCCTATGGCCGCATGGTGTCAGTAAATGCTAATATGTCTGAGTGTACACAGTAAACAGCTTTTGAGTGAGACTCATCATATCAGAAAGGCTTGAATAAATTCCACCACAAATACATGAAATAAACTTACTTGGTATTTTTGACTAATGAGCTGTATTTCAGCTTCAACCGAGTCTGTCTCTGTCACTGTGCAGTTTATCTGACGTAGTGCATGATGAGAAGCAGACACACACACGTAGGAACGGTGGGCGGGGAGAAGCAGCTTATTTTAATTTAAAGCAACAGGATACAAAAACAGCTAGAGTATACTCAGACACCTAAATGAGCAAATTCTGGAAGCTATAATAAATAATCTGATAGGTATTTTTGAGCTGAAACTTTAGAGACATATTCTGGAGACACCAAAGGCTTATCTTACATCTTGTAAAAGGGGTAAAATAGATGCCCTTTAAAGAATATATGTAAAGAAATATGATGGATAACAGGGAGGGTTGGGCAAAATTATATTGTAAAGTATTTTTAAATAAAATACGAATTTCCTTACGTTCAAATATATCCCAATAAACCACAAAATACAGCAGACATACCATGTATCAAAATATAATGCTTTAAACTGAATTGTACCAAAATAAGCTACAAAAATACAGCAAGCTAACCATGCATCAAAATAAAATACTTTGAATTTAATTGTATCAAAATAAACTATAAAATGCAGCAGCCATACCATGTATCAAAATAAACTACTGTATTACTAAAATTACTGTAATACTAAAAATCATGAGACGCTGGGCTTGTTAAAAGATGAAACTCAGTCAGAAATATAATGTTTTTTCAACTGTTCTAAATAAAAAAAAAACACATTGTATAACCTTTAAAATATTTACATATGTGTCCCTGGACCACAAAATCAGCAAAAAAAAAAAAAAAAAAAACATTTTATGTGTCAGAATTATCTATTTTTCCTTTATTCCAAAAATCATTGAAATATTTTGCAAAAACCATGTTCCATGAAGATATTTCACAACAACAACTTATAGGTAATTTCCTCAGTAATTTGACTGTTTTGAACTCACAGATTAGTTATATAGGTTTCTCAGCCAAAAACTATCCTATCCTAACAAACATCAATGGAAAGTTTATATTCATTCAACTTTCAGATCATGTATAAATCTTAGTTTTAAATAATTGACACTTATCACTGGTTTTGTGGTCCAGGCGTGTCACTTACATGTGTCACTTACTGAGTTTTGGCAAATGCGTATTTGTTGATTGTCTCAACAACATCCTTAAAGAGGATTTTTGAGGTAAGCGTGTATCCATGATGCACAATAGGTTCACCATCAGGACCGTCCCAGCAGTCAACTAAACAGACAAAGACAGACGGTGTCAGCTGTATGATAGCATATTCAATAGGGCTGCACAATATATCATTTTAGCATTAGTTTTTCACAATCGTTTACAAATTTCAGAACTCTGGTGTCAATTTTCAAAACTCTAGACACAAAATTCACATCCATTGCCAAAATAGCACATTTTTGCAAAACTCTTAACTCTTTTTTCAAATGCTTGGATACAATACACACAAGTCAAAGATACTTTATTCGTTGAACTAAGATCACCTTTTCAATAGAATACAATTAAAATCAAATTGATCCCATTTCAAAACGCAACTCAAACATTACATTTGAAATAAATGCGTATTTATTTACTTAACATGATGTTATTATCAACTGATACGAGCACTCAAAAAGACAAATAACTGTTGCATTACTCTTGATGCATGGAAACTGATGTACAATATTACATGTTTAGATGATGAACGTTTCAGGATCAGTCACCACAGAAGATGACCCAACTGGACTACATTATCTATAGATTTCACCTTTATTCATCCTTATTCCATATTTATGGTTTCTTTCTTCCATGTACCACGTTTACAGACAATGTTTTCATATTTGACATTACTGTACTGTATGTAAGAAAGCCCAATCACAGCAGACCAATGTCAGGCCTGGATCCACATTGACAGAAGGATCTTTCCAAGATTTTTGAGTAATGAAAACACCACTGTGATGTAGAGGAGAACCTGTTCCCAAATCCACAAGACCAGACTGATTGAAACACAGATCTCAAAATAGAAATCTGATATATATAAATATATGCAAATTACATATGTGACATATATAGTTCATATGAATTGTACATATATAAAATATGTCATACATGTCAAAATATTGCCATTTTTTAAAACTATTAGAATTACAAATATGTACATATATGTTACGTAAATATATTATCTATTATGTTATATATTTTACTTATGAACACACACACACACACACACACACACACACACGCACACACGCACACGCACACACACACACACACACACACAGTATATGTATGATATGGTTAAAAAAATGTAGACAGTGATTTTTGCACTACTTTGACAAATTATTGACTATTATGAGATTTTATATACAATGTGTGGAAATTTAATTGTAATTTGCATATGTTGCCATTTATCAGCTATATGGGGACGTGCATAGAGAAAGAAATTACATTAAACCTACATTATGATAGAATGAATAAAACTAGTTCAGTGTATCCACTGTCTATACTGTTCCCTTTACACTTATGTTTAAACCATAATGAAACCTGTATCATAGATTTTAAACAACAATATTTAATGATTGTTAAAGATTGTTTATTGAAATGATGTGCATCTTGTGTGCTGGTGATCTAAAGTTCTCTTCCTGTAGTATTTGTATGATAAAAGGATCATGTGAACCAATGATCCTGCAAATGCAAGACTTCTTTAAGAAAATGAACGCAGCATGCAGAGTTTTGAACACTGAAGAGCCTGTGTTAAAAGCAGTGACTGTTTAGAGTTTTGTATCTAGAGTTTTGAAAATTGACATCAGGGTTCTGAAATTTGTGACAATTGAAAAAACTGTAATATCACAACGTTTAAATCAGCAGTAGTCACAATGCAGGATCTACAATGTCAGTTTAAGTTTAGTTGTAGTTCATCCCTTGGGAAATTTCAGTGGGATCATAGTTTACCAGGGATCACACTGTGATACAAGTTTAACCTTAATAGAGTAAAATTTTTTAATCTGCCTAATTGCTTTGTTTCTAAAAACAAACAAATTCTGTCATTATTTACTAGTCCTTCACTTGTTCCAAACATGTCTGATCTTTCTTTAGTTATACACAAAAGAAGATAATTTGAAAGCTGTAACCATTGACTTTTCCAAATATAGATGTCAGTGGTTACAGGTTTTCAGCTTTCTTCAAGATATTTTTTGTATATTAGACAGAAGAAACTCATAAAGGTTTGAAACCACATGAATAGCGGTTAAATTATCATTTTTGAGTGAACTATCCCTGTAAGATTTCAAGTGCAGTAGGACCATTTGTGTCTAAGAATTTGCAACATTCGTAATTTTAATAAAGTTTAATTGTATTTGTTTTTTATACAGTGAAGACTATGCAGTTGCCACTGGCTTGCTTGGTTTGGGACTTGTGGAGCTGTGCGTATTGATAGATTTGCTCTTCAGTGTTTGGACTTTTAGCAGTGAAAACTAAACCACACTGAACTGAACTAAACTGAACTTGTGAAAACTGGACTGGCGCAGTTTCAATTTACTAGAACTTCTATGTTAAGCTGCCTTGACACAATCTACATTGTAAAAGTGCTGTAGAAATAAACATGAATTGAACTGGATTATTTATTCACATTTGATTATTCGATTTCTATACCTGTATACAGTTAGTCTCTCCACAATACCACAAAACACTGTCTGTGTCATTTATGCAGATTAACTGTTCTACGAAATCAATCCTACCATTACGAAGTTATGAATTATTTCCAACTTGAACTATTGAACTAAGCCATCTTAAACTTGAACATGAAAGTCATTTGGTGAAATTATATTCATATCACAATATATTTAGCAAAAAAACTAAATATTGAAACCAGTGTTGCCAGATATAGCAGACTTTTTCCAGTCCAAAACCTATTCAAACGCACAAAAAAACCCACTAAATATTAGATTAATATTTTATTTATCTTTAAATTAACCTAGTTACTTAACCTAGTAACTGTCATATTTTTAACCATACAGCAACGAGCGGTCCCAGAACCACAACATAACCGAATCACATCGAAACACTGCTTTACTTGTGTAAAAATCGTCCTATTGGCATTTTAAATTCTTTGAACATTATTAGCTGGTAGTCAATCAGACAACGCTTCTATACTTGTTCTTGTGGTCAATTATGGGAAACAATGATCGATAAAAGTGTCATGATAAACCGATGTGAGTTTACCTGCAGGCGCTGGTGTAATGCGCATGCATGCGAAGGGGAGTCAGATTTGTCCGGGGAGTCAGATTTTGATATTTTGATATAACTTTCCTTTACCTCCTCTTGCAGATGGGCCCACGTGGTTTGCGCTATACACTGGTCACTACTAACAGAATAGTGTAGGAGCACACAATTATGTGTTCTTAAATAAGTTGCATATAAAATTAGCATTTCAAAACCACCCAAATTTTGTCAAAACCACCCAATCGGATGGAAAACCACCCAATCTGGCAACACTGATTGAAATGTCACTTTCTTCCAATACCGTGCAGCCCTAATATTCTGTTTGATGACTATAAAAATGACAGCTACATTTTTAAAAAACGTTTTTCTACCTTCCACACAGCGACAGCCCATCTGAAGCACATACGCATACATGTCAACCCGAGACTGAGACAGCAGCTGATCTCCAGTCAGGTAAGTGTTGTGCGAAGACGCGATGTAGTAGTTTGTTAGCGGCTGGGTCATGTCCTGATTTACTTGGTAGTGCTCTGGGTTGAAAATGTCTCCTGCAGGACTGCGCATGTAGTTGGTGAAACCTTAGAAAGAAAGAAAAAGAAAAGCTCAAGTTCAAGTTTTATGAATACTGAACATCATGACTTTGCCAAGTCTGATGCGATCCTGGATTAATATCTATGTTGATCCTGGAGCATCATTTTTGTTTGAAAATGTAATCCATACCCATTCCCTACCCCTAAACCCACCATAACTGTAAATTATTCCCAAAATCTCAGAGAAAAATTAGTTGGATAACAATCATGTAGAAGTGCATAAACCTGTACAGGGTTTCTGCAAATATCATAATGTCAAATTTAAGACTTTTTAAGACCATTAAATATTAAATTTAAGACCTATATCACAATATCAAAAACACGCATACACATAAAGAGAAAATGCTAAATCACAAAAGAAGTGGCAAAATAAATGTATTCAAATTAAACAGTACTAAAGACAGGTTAGATGATGCACCATTGAACTACAGAAAAAACAAACAAACATCTTAAGGCTGATTTATACTTCACCTGGCGCCGCATTGCGCACCTCCAAAACGGACAAGGCTTTTACTTGACGCGTTCGCCATTGAGATACTTTTTTAGATGACAGGGGGCAGTCAAAACAAACAGTAAAGTAAAGTCAGACGGATAAACAAAAAAGTAGAAAGTTTCCGGAACTAGGTCATATCATTGATATCATTGAAGATTTTTAAACTAATTGTTTTTTTGTATAATTTATAATAATGATTATAAAGATTTTTATAACCATTCAAGATTTTTAAATCAAACTTTGATGCATCACTTGCTTTTGTTCAGTTCTACCTATTAAAGTTAAATATTACAACAGAACATGTGCTGCTCTTCAATTATACATTTTTTATTATGGCAAGAATAAAAGCAAAAAATACACTCACTGAAAATACTGATGTTTTTTAACTTTTATTTTGCCCACTCAACAATTCGCACATTACTGTCTGGCTAGTTTCTGTCCTCTACTTATAAGCTAAAAAGGCAATAATGGTCCAACATTCCTGAGCATTATTACCAATAAATCCTATATTGGGCATCAATATACTGTACACTGATAGGTTCATATATTCCTTTCCAGTTATCAAAATAATAATTTGTTCCTTGATTTTAGTTTGTAACTTGTAAATTGATTTCAATTCAAAATTGTACTATATACATCAGTGTAAAACCTATGACTGGTGGAAAAACATATTCTGTAATATTAAACCACCTGCATCTCCACTTTTGCATGGCCTCTTTTTTTGTTTTAACAAACTTCAGGTTTCAAACTTCCCTCAGGTTTTTCCACCTTTTCCATGGCTGTTGCAATTTCTAGCCAATAATTGGTCATCTGGCTCTCCATATTATCATGCATGGACGGACCATAAAGATGTGTGTACAGTCGTACTTGTTTCAGACAAAATTTCTTTGAAGTGTTTCATATTCAACTCAAATGAAATGCAGTACCACACGAACTGTTCGCTCGAGTCTCAAAATATTTTGTGAGCTCCACCTGCCGAAATCACGTCGCGCGCACCCAAAGCGAACCTCCGCAAACACAGTGAGTTCAATAACAGAAAGCTGATTGGCTATGCTGGTCTCATTTGTAGTTGTAATACCGCAAATTACAATTGAACTAGTGAAATAAAGAACTACAACACCACGAAAACCTAGCAACAACAACAAAAAAGACTTTAAATGAGCATTAGATGTAGCGTTACATGGACATCGGAAAAATAAGACCTGTGCAAAAATATTTAAGACCTAGAACAGCGAATTTAAGTCTTTTTAATGCCTAAATTTCGATTTTTAAATTTGAGACTTTTTAAGACTTTTTAAGACCCCGCGGAAACCCTGCTGTAAGCCTAAATTTAACATAAACGTTAAACGTATCCCTTAATTCTGATTGGCTGATTGGAATGTTGTTCCAGGATCAACATAGATTTTAATCCAGGAACATGTCCTACTTGGTGAAATTAGGTTGGTGATACTGCACAGATGTAGCAGGGGAAGAGTCTCATACCATCAATGCCCAGCACCACATGACTTTGGTTTTGAGAACACGGCTCAAACTGGTTAATGATCATTTTGCAGTATTCTTTGGTCACATTTACCATCTAGATGACAAAAAAAGGACATCAGCAATTATAAAAAAGGACAGTTCAAGTGGCATTATATTTAACAAATAACTGTGTGGTGATACACAAAATGAATCACACCAGCCTTTTGCTCGCTTTCTAAGAAGCGCTGCAGGTCATTCAGGTCCAGGTGCTCTTTGTGGTTGCTGTAGCTGATCATCAGTAAATAAAGATCTCGTCGTGTTGATATCAGCTTGTAAAAGGTGCAGAATTCCTCAAATGTCAATGATCCCTGGTTTTCATCAGTGTCAGCTTCCTGTGAATGCACATTTATAGAAACATAACTTCACACATATTTCATAAAATGTAATAGGCATTTTTGTATAAGGGTTAAAAAGCCATCCGCTGTATATTGTAACTGTCAAAGCCAGTCCACGAACACAAGCTGACTGTGCATCTGGAACTGAAGTTACTACACTCAAAAAATACTTTTGCTGCTTGTTCAAACTACTTATTTAATATGAGTTGAACCAACACAAAGTTTTTTTAGGGGACAACTTAATTGTTTTATGTTCAATCCACTTAATTGTAAAAAATAAAAAAAATTAAGTTAACCCAATCATTTTGTGTTGGGACAACATAAAGGAATTGTATGGAAATTTTTACAGTGTAGTTATATGTGTCACGATCACCAGTGATTCAGGTTTGCAGATCACTGGTAAACAGGCACCTTCACCCAGACTACAATTCTGTCACTTTATGAACTACATATCCCATCATGCCCCTCATACACTCCTGTTTCCAGATCTCCAATGATTACACACAGCTGGTAGCTGATCAAAGATTGATTACATGGACTATTTAAGCACCACATAGACATTCATTCCTTGCTCAGTATTGTTTCTAGTTTCTAGGTTTTGCTCTGTCTGGCTGATTCTTAGGTTGTTTTTTTGGATTGTGTTTTTCTGCCTGCCCTGACCTTTGCCTGTCTCTTGGATTACTCTTTTGGATTGCTTTTGAAATTAACATTTTGTTCCTGTTTTGACCCCCGCCTGCTGACCATTCTCTTAAAATAAAGCTGCACGTGTAACACCATCTCTGTTGCCATTTGTCTTTTCATTACAATATGCCTGTATGAATCTGCAATACACTTGATGATTTTGCTATACTAGTTTAGGGACAATTTGGTCCATACAGATAATCAAACACATTCTAGGATACTACTTATCAAGGTTATTTTAGTATATGAGAACCAAAAGTAAGACTAAAGCTCTTGGTCAAAAACATTTTTGTTAACTGAATAACTACAAAATAAATGAGAAACTATTATGCAGCAATAACTACAAAAACCAACTGAAAAAAATAAATAAATATCAAACATAATAATAGTTTTCAGTTAATAATAGTTAATTTATTTTTGACAAAAAATATAAACTAGGCATCTTTAACGACACTGTAAAATCCAAAAAGTTAAGGTAAATCAAACCATTTGAGTAATCCGATTGCAACAAACCATTCATGTTCAAAAACTAATCCTAATCAGTACTGTGAACTTACTCCATTTAAGTTGAAGTAATGAGGTATTTAATTAACTCATTACCTTCAACATTGAGTTTGAAACTCTTTTCAAATGAGTTGAAACAACCTTCAGTCAATTTTGAGTTAACTACACTCACGTCACTGAATCTAGTCCTTACCAAGCCAGCCGACGCTTCTGTGCGGAGTTTACATGTTCTCCCCGAGCTCACGTGGGTTTACCCCGGGTTCCCCGCTTTCCTCCCACCGTCCAAAAACATGCAACTTAAGTTAATTGACTTATCCAAATCAGCACCATAGACATGCTCCTAGTAAGTAGTTATCTCTTAAGAGCAATCACTATCTGTTCGTTAGCTACTACAGCAAACTCCCCTCTCGCCTTGCAAACGGGAGGGAGCCCTGGGCTCGAGGATCTGATGAGCTCAGGCCTCTCTCGGGACGGTATGCCAAACAAGCTTTATAATCAATCATCAGCTGAGTGTGAACTTTTGAAACTGAAATTTACAGCAAATTTTTAAATAGTATCAAAATAAAAAATAAATTAAAAAATGCAAAACCATAAAAACCTTGATACAAATTACAAATCCTAATTACAAAAATGATTTGGCCACCAATATATTGTACATCCTTAGAAGATACTGATTCATTCTTACCCCTGTAGTCTGAAAAGCCTATTTAAGAAAAGCTTGATTGCAGTTGGCAAAAAATATAATACATAACTCTGAGTCAAGTGAAGTTTGAAAAAAATAGATATTCTCACATTTTTTTCACACATTAACAGATTGACACTGACAGACACTAAGCATATGTTGAGATTTTTTTATTTCATTCGATTTTTTTGCTTTTACTTTTAGTGAAAGTAGTGTCATGGTATTTGTTGCAGTAGAAATGTATGTCTCCATTAAGGATTAGAGGCGCTAAAGTTAAGACCTCAGCCAGTTTCAGACGAGGCCATCTGTTCAGAGTGAACCATATGTTGCATACTCACTCAGAACACTCATTGGCATCTTAGCTAATGGCACTCTGAAAGTCTTTTAAACCAATATAACCTGCCACAGAACATTAGTAAATAGTGACATAGCAGCCAACTTTGAACTTTTGAAGTCAGCAGAATCAGACTTCTCAAAAATACCAGTTAGTAGAATGTGCTTGATGTTTTTGTTTTTCAATTTAGCATGGTTTACTAGTAAGTGCAATGTGTTGAACTGATCTGGCATTCGCTGTTCAAGAGTTTGGGGTTAACAGGATTTAAGAATTTAATATTTTTATTCAGCAAGAGTGCATTAAATTGATCAGTGTGACAGCAAATACATAATGTAATTCATGTAATGTCATAAAATAATGGATTCTGAAAGCACAGCACAAAGGCAAAGCATGTAGTTTTGTGACTGAGTTTGGAACTATGGGAGTTGTAGTCTTCATTATATCCTATAATACTCCAGCCTAAATCATGTTCATAAATGAGCTAAAGTATTCAAAACTTATTATCATGTTAGTATGAAACAAAGTAAGACTGAAAGCTGTTGAAGAAAAGCTGAAGCAATTGCTGAAGAGAGATAAGCACAATGTGGTACGAAAACAGCAGTGTTTTTATTATGCCACAGTCGACAGCTTCTGGTTCTTCTGGTCATGATTATGTGGAGAAAAGGCTGATTTATCATACTAAATACATTTTAAGGTTTTATTATAAACACAACGTATTAAAGCATCTTTGGTGTTTCCCGATCTTCATCCGTTTGACAGCACAAAAGTTAAAAATGCTCACAACGCAAACACATTTTTAAAAAAACGTGCTGCATTTTCTCAAAACACAAATAAATTAATAAAACATGCTGCATTTTCCCACAACGCAAACAAATTAATAAAACGTGCTGCATTTTCTCAAAACACAAATAAATTAATAAAACGTGCTGCATTTTCCCACAACGCAAACAAATTAATAAAACGTGCTGCATTTTCTCAAAACACAAATAAATTAATAAAACTTGCTGCATTTTCCCACAACGCAAACAAATTAATAAAACGTGCTGCATTTTCTCAAAACACAAATAAATTAATAAAACTTGCTGCATTTTCTCAAAACACAAATAAATTAATAAAACTTGCTGCATTTTCCCACAACGCAAACAAATTAATAAAACGTGCTGCATTTTCTCAAAACACAAATAAATTAATAAAACGTGCTGCATTTTCTCAAAACACAAATAAATTAATAAAACTTGCTGCATTTTCTCAAAACACAAATAAATTAATAAAACTTGCTGCATTTTCCCACAACGCAAACAAATTAATAAAACGTGCTGCATTTTCTCAAAACACAAATAAATTAATAAAACTTGCTGCATTTTCCCACAACGCAAACAAATTAATAAAACGTGCTGCATTTTCTCAAAACACAAATAAATTAATAAAACTTGCTGCATTTTCTCAAAACACAAATAAATTAATAAAACTTGCTGCATTTTCCCACAACGCAAACAAATTAATAAAACGTGCTGCATTTTCTCAAAACACAAATAAATTAATAAAACTTGCTGCATTTTCCCACAACGCAAACAAATTAATAAAACGTGCTGCATTTTCTCAAAACACAAATAAATTAATAAAACTTGCTGCATTTTCTCAAAACACAAATAAATTAATAAAACTTGCTGCATTTTCCCACAACGCAAACAAATTAATAAACGTGCTGCATTTTCTCAAAACACAAATAAATTAATAAAACTTGCTGCATTTTCCCACAACGCAAACAAATTAATAAAACGTGCTGCATTTTCTCAAAACACAAATAAATTAATAAAACGTGCTGCATTTTCTCAAAACACAAATAAATTAATAAAACTTGCTGCATTTTCCCACAACGCAAACAAATTAATAAAACGTGCTGCATTTTCTCAAAACACAAATAAATTAATAAAACTTGCTGCATTTTCTCAAAACACAAATAAATTAATAAAACTTGCTGCATTTTCCCACAACGCAAACAAATTAATAAAACGTGCTGCATTTTCTCAAAACACAAATAAATTAATAAAACGTGCTGCATTTTCTCAAAACACAAATAAATTAACAAAACGTGCTGCATTTTCCCACAGCGCAAACAAATTACGAAAACGTGCTAAATTTTCTTACAACCGGCTATTTAGGTTACGGTTATTTAGGCTAATAAAATACAAAAGACAAGGGAATCAGGATCTTAAAATAAACAAACAAAAACCTCACCTTTCAAAGATCACCTACAACTTTACTGAGCAATAGTCACGGCATCGCTCTTTAGGAGTTTTGACAGTTCGGAGAGGTAATGAAATTACCACTTTGATGATGGACATTGTCTAAGGGATTTTAGAATAACCAAAACAACATTTCAGATATTTTACAAAGTGGTTTGTCCATTATTGTTATCCCATTGTGCAAATATTTATCACATGATCTCTAAAAACAAAATCACATGACTTATTTTTTCGGCATCCGTTACTTTTTGGGGTCCCCTTGAAACATTTCTGTTGTGTTCTGTTGTTTTTGCAAATGTTGTGAGAAAATGCAACGCGTTTTCAGTAAATTGTTTGCGTTGTGTGAAAATGCAGCTGAAGATGAAGATCTTTTCTTAATTTTCTGGCTTTTTTCGGAATTGCACGTGTTTTCTTAAATTGCAGCATGTTAAGCTCTCTCAGCCACTGTATTAACATGTTGACACAGGACTTTTTTTTATGAAAATGTATTTTCAAATGCAACAATATTTCACAATATTGCTGTTTTAACTATTTTTGGGATTAGGGATGCCCTGATATGGAAATTTTGGCTGATACTTATAACTTTAAGCAACAATTTGTATACTAATATAATCGGAAAAGTAAATTTAAAAAATGATACACTGCCAATTCAGCTCTCAAAAGATAAGCAGGTTCTGATGAAGACCATGTAGGTTAAAACGTTGTCCAATTAAATGTATCTTTTGAGAGCTACAGTGGCAGTGTGCCAGTTTCTTTTAACTTTTTCTAATGTATTTGGCTTGATTGAGCACCTGCCTTTAAGATTTTTCTAGATGTGCGGACTGAGGTTTTTCTTTCTATATACCAATATGATCACCAATATATTGTGCATGCCTACTTACGATCAAATACATGCATCCTTGGAATAAATGCCAAATCAATAATGAAACGAAAACATCAAAAACTCATACAAACCCCCAACATTTGAGATTTTTAAAACAGCATGCTAAAACAAAAACAGAGTTTATCAAGGATGAAGCTACTCAGTTTTTAATCCAACTCAAGGAATGATATTATATTATAATTTTCTTCCTTCTGTTAAGCTGCTGTCAAACCAGAGTTTGTGTGTGCGAAATTCTGTCGTACAGCGCTGCAAAAAGGGGCGGGATTAAACATGATGATTAGACATTTAAAAAAGCGAGCGATCGCTCAATGTTTTAAATTTCTGTCCGGAGAGGTCAAAGCTGCGGTCACACTGGGCTTTGCTTCCCATAAACTTCCATTCATACGCACGTGAATGCGTCAGACCGGAAATGCAAGGTCATGCGTCAAGTTTCGCATGTCGCTGCGGTGCAAAGTTCAAGCATGGTGAACTCTGACCTGCGAAATCGCATCACTGCGTGAGACAAAATTTCTGCCCAGAGAGGTCCTGTTTTGATCCTCCATTGGTCTCACGCAGTCACGTGATGCGATTTCGCAGGTTAGAGTTCACCAAGCTTGAACTTTGCACCGCAGCAACCTGCGAAACTTGACGCATGACCCCGCGTTTCCGGTCTGACGCATTCGCGTGCGTATTAATGGAAGTCTATGGAAGGAAAAGTCAAGTGTGACCGCACCTTTACTTGAGAGAGGATCACTTGCTTATGATTGTTCATGGCTGGTCCCGCATTAGCTTGTGATTAATTCACCAATCAGATAACTCACTATAAATAACCAGAGTTTCTTTGTCTTGAAAAATTAACATGTTCATATGGGTTTTCCTTGGGTTCTCCGATTTCCTGCCACAATACAAAAAACACGCAATCTAAGTAAATTGAACACACCAAATTGGCATCATAATCAAGCTTTTAGCAAGTGGAATATCTCTCCTTAGCATTCCTATAGCTTTTATTAGCCAGAAATAAGTCAGGGGAGTTTATCGGATCTTCCTGAGCATGGCAAACAAGCTTTATTATCAATTATCAGCTAAGTGTGAACTCTTGAAATTAAATTGTGGAAAGCCAGTATGTCAAAAAGTCTTTAAACAAAACTTGCCATCATGCACAGTTTTAACAACAGCCAATGAAACTGCATTTACTATTATATTTGCAAATACAACTACAGTCCAACAAGATAAACATATAAATGCAAACAGCAGACATTATATATGAAAACTGCCACCTTAACACAGTTAAACTTTGTACGTAGTTGTTTAAAAAACATCAAAATAGCATAAAAACTGAGCGTCCATGATCACATTTGACACTTTTTGTTCAAAGACCTTTTGCCCCGACTGCTTTAACAATGCATTCTGACAAGTTGTATAATGAAATGTACCTGGAACATTTCTCTGACTTTCTGCTTTGGGAGGTTCACGTTGAGCTTGTGAAGCAGCTGCAGGACTTCTCCAATGCTCAAATTCCCATCTCCATTTTTGTCTGCCTCTGAAAAGGTCTGTCTCAACCATTTGCAACAGTCTGTAAGGAAACCTCCACACACAATACAGAACAATTTGCACAAAACTAAACCAGGCCACATGAGGGGGCTGTGTGTGGATTTAGTCTGCCTCTCTGACAGACAGCCCTTTTCCCTTAGAGGACACAATTAAAAGGATATTGATCTCGTGTACGTTGCCTTTTTGCCAGACTGTCCTCATCACTGATGCCTGCCAGGAGGTATTTAAGGCCAGTGATCCAGGTCCGTGCCTCTTCTCCATTGGTGGAAACCAAGTCAAGAGACTCCACGTGGTCTCCGTGGTAAATACTGAAGCAGCAGTTTGGATCAAAGTTATTGTTGGCAAATCGCCTAAAGACCTCGGTTCTCATTCCTTCACAGACCTCATGGATGGAGTCTATGGTGACTGAATAAAACAAGAACAGTAAACGTTTAATAATTGT
This sequence comes from Danio aesculapii, assembly GCF_903798145.1. Taxonomy (NCBI): domain Eukaryota; kingdom Metazoa; phylum Chordata; class Actinopteri; order Cypriniformes; family Danionidae; genus Danio; species Danio aesculapii. The sequence continues at coordinate 25,974,723 of NC_079445.1, forward strand.
TTCAGCAATATGATAATATACAATCTGAATATCATACATTATTCATACCCCAAGCGTATCAATAATTTCCGGCTTGACTATATCACATAGACAAAAAAAGTCTATTGTTTCATATTATGCTCTATCACTTTTTTTGTGGTGTCACAACATACATTGTTTACGGTAATACTTTTTCATCATTTATATGAAATATACAAATTTCCAATCAGCCAATCACATGGCAGCAACTCAATGCATTTAGGCATGTAGACATGGTCAAGATGATCTGCTGCAATTCAAATTGAGCATCAGAATGAGGAAGAAAGGTGATTTAAGTGACTGAACATGGGATCGAAAAAAATATATAACTTAAAGGGGCTAAATAAATATTGCATTAATTTGTACACTATATAAAATTTATTAACCATGTAAAAAGTAGTCATTATTTAAAAATAATGAAATTAGAAAATAGATATAGAAGTTGGATTTGGAATTTTGCCATTAAAAAGACAACAATGTTCAAACTTTCAAAAGCACCATAAAATTGTAATCAAATGTGGATTAGGTCAAAATATTCAACACATAAACTATTATTATCATTATAGATTTTTTTTTTGTTTCATTCATTCATGAATGCATTTGTTTATGGATTAATTTATCCCGTGAGCAGTAGGCTAGTGTGCCATGAAAACTTCAATATCTCCACTTTTTTGTAAAAGAAATACATGAATTGCAAACTGATATTTAATGCCCCATTAAATCACATAATTTATTGTAATAAGCACATGCTACATATCCCACCAGCACATGAACAGATTTAAATCTCACTTACTTTTTGCTCTCTCGTGTTTCCTTGAAGGCCTCCAGCGGATACAGGACTTGTGCTCATCTAGATAAAAGAGACGCACCAGAGCCTTGGATTTTCCTCTCAGTTTGATCATTTGAGAGCCGGCCTGCATGTTGCACATGCATCTCTCCACTGCAAAAGAGCATTTTCATTAGTAGTATCGGGCTGCAAATGTGATATCAACACAATGTAAAAAATATATGATTAATAAGTCATGACAGCATATGTTTTCGTGTTACTTTAACTTAATAAAAAAGTTTATCATGTTTCAGGATTATTTGTTACATGACATCTAACTTATAAATGTTTAAAGTCTGTTTAATGTAATGTAAGAAGAAATGATTTGTAAAGTTAATTTGATTTCAAAACAGCCATTAATTTTTTAACAGTGTAATAGGAGTGCACTTTCAATACACTTCATTTATTCATATTGACGAAAACTTTATTAAATGCACATGCAAGAAAATCCTTGTAAATGTCAGTTTAATTGTACAAGCAGACATATCAAGTACCTTCTCAATCAGATTACCCAGCTGCATCACACACACACACACTTACAGCTTTCCATAGACATAAGAATTTTTACTGTGTATAAAGTGTATTTTCTACCCCCTTACCCCTACCCCACCCCTAAACCCGACCCTCACAGGAAACAATTTGCATTTTAACATTTTACATTTTCAATACACTTCATTCTGTGTGATTTATGAACCCTTTTCCTCATGGGGACCACAGTGTCCCCACAAGGTCAAAAATGTACTGGTATTGCTATATTACAAATGTCCCCACAACATGAAGAATACAAGGCACAACACACACTTACACACAGGTTAGTAAGAATATTTACTGTGTGCTGGCACGTATCATGGAAAGTACAACAATGAACTCGTACAAGGAAGTAGTCTTATAATCGTTCAGCAAATAATTTGTTTGAATTGCTACAAAATATAAATAATATTTCAGCATTTACTGAAGATTTACTGTTTTTATTAGGAAGGGGTTTGAGTAAAATGTTAATATTTATATTATTTCATTATTATTGGTGGTTCAATCTACTGTGGCGACCCCTGATAAATCAGAGACGAAGCCGAGGGAAAGTGAGTGAATGAGAAACAGTTATTTAGAGAATTTCTTTTAGAAAGGGACAATTGGCCACAATGTTTTCACTTGTTCTGATTGAAATTCAACAAAGATAGTTGAAACGCTATTATCTTTTTCGATGTCTAAAATGTCAGAATGACATGTTGACGTACCAGAAGTCAACAAGGGTTACTTTTATCGGTCACTTCTGGTTATGTTTTCAAAACGTTGCTTTGGAGGAGCGGATCAAGGACAGAGGGGTCATGTGACGCAGCTACTCAGTCTAATCTCCAGGGATTGTTTGTTTCCATATGCTGTGAGGTGCATTTCTTACACTGGCCAATCATTTAGTACACACTCATTTCAAGTTCACTCAGAGTAACACTGCATAAAATACCAAATTACTGCTGTAAACATCAAATTCAACATAGTAGTAGGCCTATATACTTCTGGAAATATAAAAGTGCTGGAAAGTGGTTGATTTAAACCAAGCAATCCTATTATATTGTGTCATCTGTCAATACATTTATATTCTGTCATCTTTTATATTCTGTCATCATTTAGCCTATTCCACTTTCAATTCAATTCAATTCACCTTTATTTGTATAGCGCTTATACAATGTAGATTGTGTCAAAGCAGCTTCACATAAAAGGTCACAGTAAATAGGAACAGTGTAGTTCAGTTTGTAGTGTTTAAAAACTTGTTCCAAAGTTTTTTCAATTGTTACTGACTTTCATAGACAGTTATTTTCTCCCAACTAAAAGGATGCCAATGATGTTTCCAAGTTACATGCTTCAATATATCTTCTTAAAAACATGTAAAACACAAGTCTGGTACCACTTGAGAGTGTGTGCTAAGTGAAGTTTCAATTTATTGAGTGAACTATCCCACTCTTAAGCACCCTTAAGAGTCTAAATGCTTACCAATCTGGCCCATTCTCCACTTCGGTGAGGCGACAATGCTTCCCCCTATCCAGAAAAACTCCTCTGCCAAACGCGAAATCGCAGCTTTCTGCCACAGTTTGGGTGAAGTCATGATGGACGGAGAGGCTGATCTCAAATTTGCGTTGGGTCTTCGGCCGGGACTTGGGGGCCTCCGGGCGAGCGACGGTGAAAACAAGACAGGAGAAGACGGTGCCATAGCTGGAGATGAGTTCATTACTGCGGGACACGTGTGTGGTCATAACCTGGACCTGTGGGCATGTTCCTCCGTCCGGTGGTCACTCATAAGGTCAGCTCTCGTCCGTCCAGCAGGACAGGTGTTACTGAAATGATGAGCCGACACTTCTCAGTGTGCACGGATGCTTTAATTCTAGCTGGCACCTCTTCTGGACTAATCCTCTTAGCGGCTGACCCTCTCTCTGGTCCATTGATATCGAGTTTTCTTCAGATATTCTTCAGGGTTTTTGGTTATCGTTGTGGCTGCAGGTTTTCAGGGAATCTGGGACGGGAAGAGCTGAGGAGCCACACGTGTCAGCAGTCAGTAAATCTCTAATCCAGGATGAGGTGAAGGCATTACTCGTACTGGGGGATTTTAATTGTTGGTGCATGGACTTGAGGAATAAGGATAGAGAATGATATATCAATATTTTTGTTCTTCTAATGGGACTGAAGGAAAAATGGATGCAAAAGGAAACATGACATTACCTTGCTTTCACCATTGTTTATAGGCTATATTAAACTCATATTGTTGTATTTTTAATGTAGAACAATTGTTTTTATAGTCTTTAAAGTAGGATTAGCGGCTCTTATAAAACTGCTAAATATATAAATTTTGTCTAGTGTAGTGTTATGTATCATTTGATAGAATTTTATTATTCATTATTAAATATTCATTCGTTTTCTTTTTGGCTTAGTCCCTTTATTAATCAGGGGTTGCCACAGCAAAATGAACCGTTAACCTATCCAGCACGTTTTACGCAGCAGATGCCCTACCAGCTGCAACCCATCACTGGGAAACACCTATAAACACTCATTCACACACATTCACTATGGATAATTTAGTTAATCCAATTCACTTATAGACTTATAGCACATGTCTTTGGACTGTGGGGGAAACTGGAGCACCCGGAGGAAACCCACGTGGACACAGGGAGAACATGCAAACTCCACACAGAAATACCAACTGACCCAGCCAAGGCTCAAACCAGCGACCTTCTTGCTGTGACGCGACAGTGCTACCCGCTGCGCCACCGTACACGTCCTGATATTGCAGAGTTCTAAGTGTTCCAGGGTCAACAAGGGTGGAGCTTATGATACAATGTTTCAACCAATCAGATGTGCGTGCATGCTGTAGCTGGTCATGTGACGCGACAGCGCAAATTTAGAGGCCAGTTTTTGAATCTCATCTTAACGGCATCATTTCAATCTGTGAAGGTAAATTAATTTCCTTAATATTTGCAAGTAAGACTATTCATTACTCAACATAGGATATTTTTTTAATCAGTACTGCCGCTCTCTATACGCAGAATACGCAGGCTGCGTAGGGCAGCCACTCCGCAGGGGGGCGCCATTTCGGTTGCTTGAAAAAATAATAATTATTAAAATAATTATTTAGTAATAATAACACAAACTTAGTATAAATAAAAATATATATTGATAATATGTTGTTCAATACATTTAAAAAAATCATTTTATGACGAATGCAAAAAAAAAAAAACGTGAAATTTTTTTTTCCTGTACGTGCATAGCCGCATACGCGCGGCATGGCCCCCTTTGCAGCTGCTAGCAGCATACACACACACACACATATATATATATACATATATATATATATATATATATATATATATATATATATATATATATATTCATTTTCTGCCGCTTTTCCGGGGCCGGGTCGTGGGGGCAGCAGTCTTAGGAGAGAACCCCAGACTTCCCTCTCCCCAGACACTTCCTCCAGCTCCTCCGGGGGGATCCCAGGCCAGCCGACAGACATAGTCCCTCCAGCGTGTCCTGGGTCTTCTCCGAGGCCTCCTCCCGGTGGGACATGCCTGGAACATCTCCCTAGACATTTTAAAAGTGTGTGTGGGGGGGGGGGGGGGGGGGACGGCTGTATGAGATCATACGTTCATATAATTATTAATCACCTGTTTCTAAATGGTCTGTCTCTAAAAGTGAGGGGGACGTATCCCCCTGTCCATCCCCCCATCCATATATATATAATTTATGCTAGTTGCAGCTCTAAGCATGGGAAATGACAACAGCAGTCTGGAAGAAGAGAAAAACGGTATCACTTCTGTTAACTTATGTCCACATTATATTTTTGGGTGTATTAGTCAGGCAAACGTTTAACTTCGCCAAAACTGCTCAAATCTGCCTGATTTGTTGTTGTTTATGTTCAGTTTCTTGCTTTGCTGCTATGCATTGTGCTTTAAACTATGATAGGACATGCTTTATATCTTTATGCTTTTTTCACGTTTGCCACTCTTCCCCATGTTGCTGACAATTACACAAACTCAATTATTTTAATTAACTTGTGCAATACTTTACCTTTCTGTTTGCACACCATCTACATACACATGCACTGCACAATTATTATTTTACAATGCATTATTAATAATTATATAGTTAGTATATTATATAATTTTATTCCATGGTCTGTTGAAATTCTTGATTCTGATTGGATGGAGGAAACGGACAGGTAGTTCCAGTCAGTTTTTTGATCACAGTTCAAATAAATGCGCTTCTCCCAAACGTTTATAATTACCATAGCAACTCCCATGTGCTGCACAGGAAACAGATGATGACCGTTAATGACGGGAATCCGCAAAATTAGGAAAAAC